>NC_050524.1:9544246-9569264 GCF_002922805.2 Oryzias melastigma | reverse complement strand
TTTAGCTTTCCCCTGGTCTTCTTGGTAGATAAATGAAAAAGAACCATTTAATTTGGATCTTATTGTTGGGTATTTATCAATCCGTTTTTGACTTTAGCTAAAAGGCACTTATGGGTTTTGAAAGGTTGTGAAATCTTTGTCTTGCCTGTAGCAAACCATTTAGACTGAAGACCTCAAGAGGTCTGCAAAGGTTTCTGCTAAAAACGTTTTATGTTTAAACCGAGAGAAAGTAAAAATCTGAAATTTGAAGGGTATGAGAGAAAAAAAAAAGCTTCACAATTGCAGAGTTTGCAAAATGAAAGGTTTTCTCCAGGGTTGAAAGGTTAAAAGGGGTAAAAAAAAAAATCCCAAAGCATGAATAAATGGGGAAAAAAATCCAATGTTCTTAACTTTTCTCATGTACTATTTAAGCACGTACTTTTTGTTCTTCACCATATTGTCGGATGGATGGAAACCGATAAACCTTTGTTTCTTCTATTTGAGAACACATCAACAGTTATAGATTAAATATTAGATTACCAGAGTAAATAAAGCGCTAATTTGTCTGTAATTAAGTCACCACGATTAACGTGATCATTTGACACCCATTTGATTACCGTACACTTAAATACCTTCATGGCAGTAATTCATAGGCTAAGTTTGTTAACTTCTCTTTCTCCTCAAAGAAAACAGTCAGTCTGCAGAACTGCTTTTCAAATCTCTCTGTGGGATCTGGGATGTTGATGGGTCGAAGCCAAACACATTAGTGCAATTAAGGACTATTGGACAAAGATGATGTACACTGTTTGTTTTGCAGATGACTCAGTGACTCACTTTAGAGATTTTTGGACTATTCAACAATAAACTTTGAGGAAAAATGAAAAGTTTAAAACCTGTAATATTGTAAACCAAGTTGTTTTGTGTTTTATTTTAATGGTCCCTCATTTATCGCAGCAGTAAAATGACCCGTGATCTGTGAAATCCACAGAGTAGTATTACTGATGTTTTAAGGCTGCATATACTGCACACTTTACACTTTTCTATAAAGGACGTGAACATTTTCAAACTTTTTCTATGTTGTTTAAACTCTCCAAGTTCAAACCTTTGTAGAAAACAACGTTTTTTTTTATAAAAATAAAAATAAAGTGCAGCACACAATTGAAGGTTTTTGTAATGGAAATACAGCACAGATGAAATTTATTGACAATTGTCTACAGCCAATCAGAATGCAGTACACAATGCGCTGTTGACTTTATACCAACGGCCCATATATTTACTTCTCTGGTCTAACATAAAAGGTGATCTTCTCTGAGCTTTTTAGATCCCTCACAAATACTTTAGTTTTATCTTCTAAGTATTTTGTGATGTGCTGTAACTTATAAACACATTTACACAGTGGGTTCACAAAGAAAGTAGATAAAAGTAAAACCTTTAGCAGCAGCAGTGGTTCAGTCTTTTTATGCTTGTTTGAACATCAGGGGGATCGAAATAAAGTTATGCAACCTTTTTTGTTTTATATATAAAAAGATCCTAAACTGGCCTTTTATTGGCTTAAATCATTTGTGACTGGAGCATTTTTTTCTCCCAAATGCCAAACCCATTCACTCCACGAACCTCTTTTCTTTTTTTTTTTTTTTTGGCAGTCTTGATCGATTGGGAGTTTTCTCTCAACTTCCAAACTCCGACAGCTTCTTAGAACAATGCTGGTCTGTGTTTGAAGCTACCAGCAACAAAAGAAAATAAAAAAAACAATACAATCTCAACGCCAAACTTTTTTCCACATACTTCTCTGTGTTATTCTTTGCAAGTGCTGTGAATATCAAGTAGAGCTGTTTAATAAAACATGATGGATATGTCACTGAGTGAATCCTAAAGCTAAACTCTGAGCTAATTGGGTTGGAGCAGACAAACCTGGCACACGGGGATGAATGCTTGTAAGCAGAGTTGGAGTGGAGGTTTAAATCAAACAGAACGATACGTCTGCTCAGAATAAAGCCTGGACCATGTTGTGATGAAGCACCGCGCTGATTTGTTTTCCTAACATCTAAACACAATCAGTCAGACTTTGGATAAATTCTCGGCCCTGTTCCTAAACATATTTTCTTTCATTCTCTTGAGGCTGTGCGCTTGGAACAGGCTGTTCAGTAGCCTGTGCCTCTTTTCAGTGATAGTTCTGCTCATAGGCTCTGTCAGTGGCAGTGACAAAAGCAGCACCAAAAGACGAGGATTTATCCCTCTGATCTGCTAATCTGCCACACCGATCACTTGAGGAAATAAATATCTAAACATTCTGAAATCTCTTTTTTTTCAGATTTCAGAGTAGCATGTAAATAGACCCTTTGATGTGAGGAAAATGTGAAATTTACTGTATTGATGCAGAATGTGTCTGTCTGGGATGATTACTCGCCTGTGGCCCAGCAGGCTGGAGCTGCACCACAAATCCACTGTATGAAAATGAATCAATGTGCTGCTTCATTTTCAACTTTACTCATAAAGGTAATTCATAATTTAGTACTTAATTACACTTGGGAGTTATTACTAAATCCACTTTTTAGAACCATTTTTTATCGGCTTCATCTCAATTTTATTAATTCACTTCAAATGTTCAAAGATACATTTTTTCTTAACTTTGTTTGTTTTTATCACTAGGTGGTAAATAAGGATTAGGATTTTACTTTATGTATGTTTTTTTTATCTTAATTTCTTGAATTGCATAGGGAGATCAAAAGCATAAAAAAATAGAAGAAATAATGAAGCAAAAAGTTTAATTTCTTCAAAAGTCTAAAGGATGTGCACAATGTAGAGAACATCTGTTTTGGACTAATATTTATTGAGAAAATACAACAGTCAAGACACAAGGGAGGGTCTGCTCATACATTTATGCATAAGTTATCATTAAATCACCGGACAGCGAGGTACTTCCACACAAACAAATACATTGCTGGTACTGTTACATCTGGGACCATCGGACATCGGTCTTATAGTACTCTCATAAGCCATTATAAAACATTGTGGATTACTTTCAACGCCACAAGTGGAAAAGACAGTGGGAAAATGTTGAAGACGTGTAGAATTTATGTCACAGAATATTTGCTGAAGAATACAAATAATGTCCCTAGTTTATCACAGAAGCTACATTCTAAAGATAATCTGCAATTGACACAAAAATCACTATTATTTTCGGTGAACAAAAACTCCTAAACTTGTAAAATTGGATGACCACAAACTGATGTTTTAGTTGTTTTGTCTTAGGTACCTTAATTATTGTTTGTTGTTTACTGACCTACAATATCAAGTTTTATATTCAGTTTATTTATTTCTCTACTTTTATTATTATTATTCATTTTTTTTAAAAAGCCATTGTTCACCGTGTTCATGTGTTTGTAACACTCCAGCTTCCCGTTTCAGGAATAATTTGACTTTATATCCTCTATACTTTTCCACAATGCCAAGTTGATCACGTTTAATGGATTTTACCTCAAAACAAGCTATGATTAGAAAGAACTGGGTTTCAAGGTTAATGTAAAAAAGAAAAAAACAACAAATGCCATATTTATATGAATGACCGCAAAAAAAAAAAAATAAATGTGTTTAGTAGAAGCAGTGCACAGATTGATTGCGACCTTCATCGATTGGAGAATAAGTGTTCATTTGTTTGCTGCCTGTAAAATGTCCTTCCATCGTGGACACGTCTCACCTCAATGTTATGGTGGAAATGCACTTCAGCAACAGAGTGGATTTGCACTGCAAAGACCCAGTCCATGAGAGTCTATGATTCTAAAGTGGCCCTTTGTAGGAATATACAAAACAATTCACTCAGCTTTTGAGCTATTTCTAAAGTGTTCCTTGTGGGTTTTTTTTAGCTATGATAAAACAATTTAAAAGGCAAAAAAAAAAAAAGCCTGTATCATTTTCTNNNNGCCTGTATCATTTTCTACAACATTAGGGCAGTAGTTCATTAGAACTTTGCTTCTGAGTTTAGGGCGGGACCGCTGCCATAGAGCACCCCCGTTCACCTTCCCATTACTGAAACTGCTGTGTTTACATGTTCTCCTGCTAGCTTACAGCCCCTCACACCCCCAAACTGAAACAAAATGGCGAGCAATGTTGAAGCCATCCAGTCATGCAGTTTTGAGGCAGATGTCAGCTCAGACAAATCAGACATGGATCTAGTTGTCTCCGAGTGCATCAGAATGGACCCGTCCAGTGTATCTTCTACGTCACAAATACCAATTTTTTTTACCCAATGTGTCCGATGTGGGGAAAGAAATACTCAGAAATGCAATTTTAAGTTTAATTTTCTTTCTGTAAGTCCTCCATTACCAGAAAAATCCTAGAAGCATACGTTAAAGCATAGATGACATAATTTTCATCGGAGTTGGTCTTTAAAACTACATTCCCAATATCTGTAATCTAGCTCCCCTCCAATGGAATTATTTCTCGACTCCTCAGACACTTTCCTCTTCCAACCCCTAATAAAAAATATATCTTTAAATGACACAAAAAAGGAAATGTTTGATTGCACACTGTGCTCAAAGTGTCCCTCTTTAGTTTATCTGCTGAATTGCTGCTGAGATGATTTTGCTCTATTAGCTAAAATGCATTTTCTACAAGCAAACAGCTGGGCTTCTATGCACAACTGCAGGCTACCCACTGGGAAAACCAATGGAAAGAAACCCTCATGCTACACTGAATTCAACAATCGATTGTTTTTACAAATATAATCCCCTCTGGCTTTTATTTTTTTATCATCGGAATTCCAGTTTTGACTGGTTTAGTTTAACACTTTGTTTTCAAAAAGGGTATTACTGCTATAGCAAAAACTTTTTAATACAATTTTAATAAGGATGGGCGGTCTATCAGTGTCAGTATTGGTATAGCTTAATTTAAGTTATTTGTATTGGACCAATACAAAAACAAATCCACTGATCTTATTCTGTTTTCAGATTTACACTTTATTTTTGACATCATGGATACTTGTTCCTAATTCATCTCTGGCAGCGGAAAGCTTATTATTTACAGTTACGTCTAATAGTCAGTAAATGGTCTGACTTACAAAGTTTTAAAGTGATACCTGTTCCTATGAGATCCCTTGCTGTATGTTAAAAAGGTCAAGTATAATGTGATTGTATATTAAATGAAAAAGTGTGCAGTCTTACAAAGAAACAAAACGCAAATCTAAACTTGGTGTCATTGTAGACTCTTAAATATTGGTATCTGCAAATATCGGCTATCGGCCACAGTTACATGGAAAATATTAGTTATCGGTATTGGTCAGAAAAAAATCATACGGTCCATCCCTAAATTTTAATAACCAAGAAAACTTTGTTTTGTTTGCAAAAAAAAAGATAGGTATAATTACATTCAAAAGCAACCTAAAGATTAATTTGCTAACCACAGTTGAAAACACAACTTTTGTGTTTTTTAAGGCAACTTCCACCATGTTACTTTGAAAGTTTCATCTGATTCTCAATGAACTACATTTGTCGGGTTTATAGTCTTTGTGTCATAACTCTTCTAAAGACACACACTGAGGCAGGAAAGCATTTTGTCCAGTCTAAGCAGGTTCTGCAATCACAGATGTGAATGTGAAATACCAGCTGTGCACAGCAGTGAAAAGGTGCTCGGTGCATCCGTCTGAACATCAAAACCGTCAGCTCTAGTGTGTGATTTGAGGGAATTCTCCTTATTAATGAAATCCTGTTTTCATTTAATCAATTCCCTAATTATAACCATTCACTAAAGAAGGAGATTTTAAGTAAAATTAAGCACTAATTTAGCATGTTTTTTTCAAAAGATAAAAAGAATGTCTGACTGTAACTGCCTGGATGACCTTGCTTTTCTTTATAACAAAAAAACAACCTTTAAGCATGAATACAAAGTTGGCAAAATTGGCATAAAAGAAAAAGTAAAAGAAAAAAAAAACTGCAATCGCTGACGCTGTAGCGTCTGGAGGAATGTTTAGTTTTATCTGCATCCCGAGAAATTCAAACACGTGTCATTTCAAGACATGAAACATGTCTTATTGTTGACATGACTTATTACTTAGAGGCCTCTTGACTTAAAATGTGGCGTCAAACTTTAGGTCAGATTGATACAAGTATTAGAGGGGAATTCCACGTCCTTCCCTCCGGTGACCCTGCAGACATGAGTTCTTATAAATTCTTAAAAACTTTCCATTACTCAAACTCTTTTATGTTGTAGCATCCCTATAAAGCATTTTATATTACACTTAAACGTTCCATGAGTGCCATAACCTCTCATTTGAGACAAGAAAACTCATTTCTCATTTCTTCTAGTTCAAACATTGTTTGTGAAATCTTCAGTTTTCTCTAAATGTGATTCATCTTGCAAATCATTTTCCATCATCCAGGGCAGGTAATTATATTAAGATGTTAATTATCTCACAATTATATTTGCTCCTTTTAAATGACTATGACAAATGAAAAGTGGTTTCCATGGCTAATAAGGCTTGCTGTCTATACTTCTTTTTGCATAAAAATCTGTTAGGACTTTGTAAGACTAGGTTTAAAAAATATGTAAATCAACACTGAATCAGTCTCTGCTTTAAAAAGTCAACATTAATTCATAAAATCCATGAATTATATTCATATCCAAATAAAATTAGTTTTGAATGAAACATTTGAACAGTAATTGATGTTTAATTGATTCAAATTGTAAATTGAACAGAATTGTGAATAGAAGTCAAGTTGGTGGTGATACTTAGATTTTGTTAGTCTTTGGGCTTGTTTGGCCACTTTTCAACTTAAATTGAGCTGATGTGGAATTGTGAAACCTGAGGAAACTGAAAAAACAGTTATGGGACCCGATATTTAAGCTTTTGAAGATGCCAAGCACAAATCAAGACATGGCATCTCCCTACCCCTCTAACTGTAGAGGCATTTGAAGGGTAAACCTAAACCGGGGGTCTTCCACGTCGCGCTGTGCGGTGCAGGAAAAGCGCACATTTTAAAGTTAAAAAAAATGATATTGCTCTGTAATTTCTGAGGATGGTAGATGATGGTATTGATGATGTCATCAAAAGGGAATGAAGTTCAAAATTTCCATTTAAAGGGCTTAATGTAGGAGTAGGGAGAAGCTGTAGGGGAAGAATTCTGATTCGGCCTAATTGTTTGCCAACTTTTAAAAGACTCTATGCCATCCTTTTATCACTTTCTTATTTAATTGGACTCTCTTAAATGCATCGTAGGACAGTTTGAGCCCCATCAAACAGAAACTAGTTTCACTTGATCGCTCATCTTTATTATAGGACGTTAAATGCCTTGTATTTAGGCTGTCATCGTTACACAGACGATGACAGCTCAGCGTACATTGTTGACCTTGAAACTTTAATTCCTTCCTTGATTGCAACGCAGTGTGAGATGGAGAAGGCCCTTCGGTTCTGCCGACAGCTTTAATTATCTTTAGATTTGACAAGCTATTGATCAGTTATTGAATCGATCTCTGTCTTGTGGGGTTTATCTTCCAGAAAGCACCGGCGGTTTTGCTTCTTCACAGACTGTCAGATAATGAGGGGGACTGGAGCATCCTCCCTCTGCTGCCGGAGTAAGTATCCCTTCGCCGTTAAGATCAAACTTTTAAGGATTAATGATGTGGTCAAAACAAAGATTTTCAAAGTTTCGTATTAAAACTGCGATTGATTGCTTTTAATAATGATAAACACCGCAGTAATGTGCCTGTGAGGGCAGCAATAAGCCTATTAGTGCAGTTAATCTGCAGAGTGAACAGCATGGCACTGCGCTAGCTACAGCTGTCTGCACGCTTTCTGAGCTCCAGTCTGTCCACTGATTGTTTTAGAGACATGCATAATTTTACATTATATTAATTTATCAGGCACTTTAATCCTTTGCCACTTGCAAATGAAGACACTTTTGGCAGCAGTTTGGTCACTGAGTTTCCCAAGGACATTTAAGCGTGGGAACTGAGGAAACGGGGAATCTTAGCACTAGTTAGTTTCTTGTTTTCTTTCGTTTGATTGCAGTTTGTTCTCGCTGTTGTTCGCCTTTAGCTTTCTAACTTTATATTTGTTTGTGTCCCCAGGTTCTCACGCTCCTTTGGAAAAAACTCGTCCTGGCTGGTGTTTCTCGAGGAGAAAACTCATGTCAAGATGTCTGCTTTTGTCCAAGTCCTGGCAAAATTTGACAAGAATAAAGTAAGTGTGCATTATTTATAAACATCTAGTATTCTTTCATTAAAAAGACAAAATTCCCCGTCCACATCATTATCACCTTAGGTAAAATCTGGAGTTTCAGGTTCTTCTACATCTAATCTAACATGCCTTAAAGAAAAACCTATTTCAAAATCTCTTCTTCTATTTATGAAGTCATTTTTTTTTCATATCTATGGACAGGCTTGAGTTTCAAAATAAAAGTCCACCAGCAAAGGCTCGACTGGTACCACTTCTGGTCCCCCGTTGGTCGTAGGTCCATAGAAAAATGGAATGGATCTGTTAGGGCGGAGCTTCTGTCATCACACGATGTCACCCACTGATTGGTGGAAAGGTTTTAAGACAACAGCAAGCGTCCAACCAGCGCTTTTCCCGACTCAAGACTCAAAATGAAAGTTTTGTCCTCTTTTTGGCTGTATTCTTCTTCGCTGCCTGCAATCTTCTTGCAAAGAATAATGAATTCATTACATACAGTATTACCCCTTATTTACGGGGGCTAGGGACCAGAGACACGCTGAATCCACAAATATATAGACCCCACCCTTGTTTCAGTCTCACCCAACCCCCGCAGCCAAAGAATGTCCGTTACCATCCATACTTATCAAAAACACTTCTGATTGTGCTTTGTTTACGGCTTCTCCCTACCTCTACATTTAGCCCTCCACATGGAGAGATATTGAAAAATTATGTCTTCAAATTCCGACATTACTCCAACTCGATGATGTCATCAACAGTCGCCGGTCAGCTACGTTAGCGCGGAGCTGTTAGCGCTCGGAAACACATAACAACATAGGTTTTATGACTTTAGAAAGGTCATGCTTAAACAACAAGTCATTTCTTATGTTTAAATGTAAATGTTTGTGCTTCAGAGCACACCCATGTGAAGAAAGGCGCTTCTCCCCGGCGGCGCAGCGCCTTACCAGCAGAGAGATACAGAACTCAAAGTCCCTTTGCTCTACCCTTAAAAGAAACTATCTCAGGGACCCCTTTCTCTTCAAATGCCCCTTTAAATGGAGGGGTAGGAGCTCTACATGTATATACAAACTGGTATGGCTGGGTTCATAACATCTATAAAACCATTTGAATTGATTTAAGCTTAACAGATCAATAATCAATCAATAAAAATATAAATCGATTTAGCACATAAATGTTTAATGGAATTTCCTATAGGACGGCTAATGCTAAACATACATTGCTGACTAAATGATCATCTTTATAAACTCACAGGTATGAACTTTCTAAACTCTTTGAAGGAAATTGTTTTTAAAGAAACCATTTTGTGGTCTAAAATACAGTTTTGGGGTTTTTGTTGCTCATACTGTCCTCTTGTGGAATAAGGTGTAACGCTACAGCGTGATCGCCACCTAGTGACCAAATTGAAACGTCCTCCAGGAGAAACAGAACAATGTTTACGATGTTAATGATCTGAACAGGGGCTGCACGGTGGCGCAGTGGTTAGCGCTCTTGCCTCACAGCAAGAAGGCCCCGGTTTGAATCCCGGCTGGGGGATTTGGGAGCTTTCTGTGTGGAGTTTGCATGTTCTCCCCGTGCATGCGTGGGTTTTCACCGGGGACTCCGGCTTCCTCCCACCGTCCAAAAACATGCTTCATAGGTTCATTGGTGACTCTAAATTGCCCCTAGGTGTGAATGTGGGAGTGAATGTGTGTGTGATTGAGGCCCTCAGACAGACTGGCGGCCTGTCCAGGGTGTACCCCGCCTTCGCCCATCAGTAGCCGGGTTAGGCTCCGGCACCCCCGCGACCCCGAAAGGGAAGAAGCGGACAAGAAGATGGATGGATGATCTGAACAGTTTTGTTTAAACTTCTCCTTTTGAGAATCCATGTAACGCTGTATGCTATTAACAATCTTATTATTTCACTAATACATTTTACTGTATATGAACTGAATCAGATTAATATAAATATATTCAAATCATATAGTAGTTTTTATGTATTTCTACAAAAATGTGTGTAAATGTGTAAACTCAAAATTGAATTGAATTGAAGAATCGATAGAATAGAAAAAAAATCGTAATTGAATTGATCCAGGCTTTTGTGAATCGAATCGAATCGTTCCTGGAAATTATTATCGATACCCAGTCCTACAAACCAAGAGTTCCTTGAACACAAGCGAATGTTCAACTAACTGAACGTTCCACTGCTTGAAGATCAAACAGCTGAACTTTCACAATGGGTTGAGTGTGAGTTCATGAAACCACGTATACTTCGTTCTTGAACACACAACACATGCCCGGCGTGGACAGTATATAGCATCTAAGGGATATTTTTTTTTTTTACTCCGGTTATACTATCCTCTCAATTTAGAGTGTAACAAGACATTACACTGCGTACTTTTCAGTAACTTTTGCTGCGTATTGAAATAATGTACTGCTTCCCTATCAATATCTATCTTCAAACTTTATGTCTGTCACATACACTCTCTTGTGAAAGTATCTGATTTTTTTTCTACATTGTTCTGTAATGAACCACTGGGAATAGTGGGAATTGATGTGATAATATATCTTATTTTATCAAAACTTTTTCTCTGAGAGTAAAAAAAAAACTTACAAACTTTTAGCTGTACTGCACCATGAATCATGATGTTTGACAGTTTCTTGAAGTGGCAGACACTCCAACTTTTGAATTGTTATTTTTTTTATTACTTATATCCATCTATTCTTAACTCCACATATGTCAAACATTAGATTTTGTTGCTGCACTGGTGTCTTTCAACGTTATGCTCTTAGAAGAATCTCATTATTTCCACAGCAGGTAGCAAACCCACTCACCGCCAATAATTTCAAAGAAAACCTGCGAGCTGAATTGTGAAGACTCCGGAATTATAACAGAAACCCAGATGCTTCTTTGTGTGAATTTTAGTTTGCAGAGGGCTATTTAATACCTTGTCTTTTTTTTCTTGATCTTTATTTATCAGGAGTGGTTTGTCGGAAAGCCGCTCTTCGATAAGGAGTCGACCATCATCCATCACTACGCCTTTGCCGAGAACCCTTCCATCTTTAAATACCCAGACTTTGCTGCTGCTTGGGCTCTAAGCATGCCCTTGGTAGTTCGGTGAGTCTGAGCACTACATCTCATTCATTTTCTACTGTGAAGGACTCACCAGGCAGGCTTTGACCTAATGGCGACTTGCTATTTTAGGCTTGCAAACAAAGTGAGAGATGAGCCACTGAAGTCTGACTTCACGATTGACCTGAAACATGAGGTGAGACGATATCCAAGTTTTATTGGCAGGATTTGTTTTTCATTATATTATGTTTTTTTGGTTCTCCTCTGAAATGTCTCTTAGTTTAATGTATTTTTTTAAGCATAAAAGCCATTTAACCTTGAAGTTATATCTATTACTTTGGAGAATTTTCAAGGTACAAAACAGATGCTCCTTTTTTTATCTCCTAAATTCAGGCATTCAGGGATTTAGTCGAGTAAACAGAAAATCCCCCTCCGTCTGGGAAAGGTTATTCTTTCGAAGATGAGAATATATTGAAAAAGTTACTTATTTGTAAAAAGATATAGGAATATTTGGGTAAATATCAATGTCAATCCAGGCTCAATTTTTCTGAAATTGCCGTCTGTAAATATGCTTAGTGGGATTTCGCTATCCAAGGGAATCTATATTTGCTATAAAATCGTAGATAATCGCTTTAAGACTTCAGTCTGTCCTCAGCTCATAAACTTTACTAAATGAAACTGTATTATTGCAGATTGCTTTGTATATCTGGGACGGCGGGAAAGGACCGCATCTCACCGCCGCTCCGGAATTGTGCACTGAGCCAGAGGACTCTCTGCGTGCCCAGCACTGTGCCACCACTCTGAGCAAAGAGCCTACACAGTGCGTGAGTATTTGTTCTGTTGTCAGGATCGCTTTGATTTCCCTGCATTCACGGGAAGTGGAACAGGAGCAACATTTAATGAATGTTTCACAGCAAGAGACTGGCAGAAGATCAGCCTTAGGCGAAGGATCCTAAGGCGGAGTTTCAGCATCACCAACATTTAAAAAAATGAGCTGCAACCTTCTGTGGTATTGCGTTCATATGCCTTTCAGCAGCAATGACACAAAAAACAATTAAACCAAATAATTCTTGGGTTTGTTTTCCAAAATTAAATTTAATCTACCAAAATAAATCACCCCCTGTTGCTTAGCAACATTCACTTTACTCCAGAGTTATGTCACATGTTTTGTTGTTGCTTTTTTCTTTTGTAGTATCATTTTTTTGGTTTTACTCCTTTACTAAGATACTTCTGAGGGCACACATATTGGTTAGCTTGGGGGTCATCTATATTCGTAATGTAACCAGATCAGGATGAAAAAAAATGTAAATGAAATTTTGTTTTTCAGAGAAGCTCCGTATTTCTTCTCTAAGGGCATTTTCACTCCAGAATAATCTGGCAAGATGCGTAAGGAATGATAAGTCGTACCACTTTTATTTGGTTTGTTTTGTCTCGATGTAGACAAACACCTGGGAACACCAAGCCGATACCCATAAAAATAAAAAATATAATGCTCCAAATATAATACAATATTAAACGACTTGTCTTCTCAATTCACCACAATAACTGTGAGGGTTTGTTTTTAGTGCAAACAGGTTTTTATTTACCTTCTTTTCAAAGACTTTATGCTAATGGGTTACTATTTTAAATAATTAAAATTATTCATTATGAAAATAACTATAAAAAATTATATTAGGAATAAAAATACTTTAAAAAGAGGCACAATTACCACAATTAGTGACTGAATTATTTCTTTAGTGACATACACTGACTAGACTGATCAAATACCCACTCCAATCATTTTTGCTGTATTTTAAAAGCCGTCCCAGTGGACTTTGAATTATGACGTTTTAGTCAAAATAAGAAAAAACTGTTTAGGATAGTGTTCCCCAACCTTTTCGTGGCTGCGGACCCTTCAACCACTGAGGATTTCACTGCTGCCCGGTGGGGTTGTTGGGGATTGTTTCTACCTTGTTCTTCCGTCCCTACACAAATCTCTTATTAATTCACTCAAAAAAACCTTCCACTATGCATACGACTTTTCTCAATATGCACGGCGCCGGGCAACTTTTAGAAGTCAAGTGACAGAAATGTAACAAAGAGAATCCTGTTGTCTTCAAAATCAAAAGATTTTTCAGAATATAAGATAGTTCAAATGTTCAAATTTTGCTCCCATGACCAAACTTTACAGCTCAAGTGATCAAAGGTGTACCTGAAAGAATCTGGTTATTTTTCAAAAATAAAAGATTTCTCAAAATAAAAGATAGAAAAGACGAGTGTAATTAATTTGCTCTTTCGCGGCTCGGTGCCAATTGAGCCATTGGTTGGGGATCGCTGCTCTAGGACATAGTCGCTGCAGAGCGGCAGGAGTACACAAGAAATTTGTCCCTAATCCCTAACTACTAAAAAACTATATAGTGGAGGACTATCTAATGCCCTGGAGTTTAAAAGCAATTCGGACAGCATGCCTCACTATTTTTTTTTTTTTTTCATTTTTTTTATACGACAGGCATATAAAGGGAAAATCTAATCAATGCAAACATTTCATGATGTCCATTTGTGACTCCATTGTGTTCTGATGATGAAAACATGGATGGTTTATTAAAAAATTACATTTAAACTTTTTTTTTTCCTGGGAAATTTCTAGTGCGAATTGTAGATTCGGACAGCACTACAAAATGGCGAACTATTTAGTGCGTTATGTAGTGAAGGAACTCAGACATAGGCTGAGTTGTCAAAAAGGAAGCACACAGTAGGTCATATATTGACTGGTGTTTTCCAAAATGGAAGACTTTACAAAGACACTTTTTTGGGGTGAAAAAACACAACTAGATATGCACACTACAAAAACCTGATTTTTACAACTGTATTTGTTTAATTTTTGTGAAAAGTTTGATTTTTTTTTTCACATGAAAGCCATTGGAGATTGTTATCTTCTAAAAATCGACCTCTAGTGGTCATTTAAGGAAGTGCAGCATTTGGCCTTTTTTGTGAGCTTAAAATTCATGACCATTCGGATGTTTGGTTAACTTTTGCTTTCTTTATTCTAATTAAGAATCAGCCTGCATTCTCACACTGGTTCCAAACAACCTTAGGACTCTTACAAGTGAACAGACACCTTCGTTTTTAGTTTGCTTGCTCTGACTGTGCCAGAGTTCAGGTGACCTTTTCACACCTGCTGAACAAAGTAAACCCTCTGAGAAAATGAATTGTGGAGCCAAACAAAACACCATAGACTAAAAAGCATTCTTACTATGGTTTTGATCGCATGCTTCACACTAAAATCTGAAATCAGTGTGGAATCAAAAATGTTTTTATTAGTGGTTTTAGTAAAACTGGTTTCTTAAAATGTGACATTTTTTTAAATATTAAATGCATATATTTGAACTTTTGAATCAAATGCTCCAGAAGTTTAAAACCAAATGTTGAGTTCTGATAGTGATATTTATTCTTCTGCTAACAAAGCTTTTATTTAAAACCTTTCCAGGTCTTTTAAACTTGTAGCTTAAACTTTTCTGTACATCATAAAGCTACACTTTATTTTTTTAACTGATATTTAAACATTATGGAAATGTTAAGTTCACACATTAACTTCAGATCTCATTAATAGTCCTCATATCAAGTGAACCACTTGAAAACTGTGAGATAGGACAATATTTAGTATGTGGCAGTGGAAAAGGCAGCCCCTCGCCATGGAAACCGCAGAGCCTGAATGTTGCTCCAGGTCTAAACGGGTTAAAAAGCATCTTCGCTGGTGCGTTCAGTCTCATACTAATTTGGAGGAAATGCTATTTGTCTCTCTGGCAGGGTTTTTAAATTAATGCCAGTCCATTCCGATGGCACACATCAGCACTGGAGCATTTCAGTCTTGTGTGGTAAAATGATTTGAGGATCATTAATTGGCAGCAGTTTTGATGGAGGCTTGATTGTTATTCTGCACACAAAAATGCTTACAAGATAAAAAAGAAAAACACGTTCACGCTAAACATGTTGTTTTGCTTTGTTGTTTGAAAAAGAGGGGGGAAAGTGTGGCTTTTGGCTCCTCTGTGATTGCCATGACTCCAGCATTTAGTGTTTTGTGCTCTGAATTATCAAGAATTTCAGCCACATCATGTTAGTTCACACCTCACAGTGAAGCGTGCGGCTGTTTGTGTTGATAATGCAAAACTTCCTGTTTAGTCATATAATTTAGATGATTTTGTTTGTCTTTGGCCAAAATATCTACATTTCAACAGCCCATTTTTTCCTCTTTTTTTTCTTTTTTTTAAGAAGCTGTCTTTATCTGAACAGCTTTTCGGTACATTTTGGGTTTTAATGTCTCTTCAGAATCTTTCTTTCAGATTTTCTTTTTGCATTTTAGTCATCGATTGTACAAATCCTTGTGAATTATCTAGTGCCTACAGTGTGCATTTTAGAGCTTTATATGAAGACCATTACCTGTGTGATCCCCTGTATGCTCTAAGTCTATAAAAAAGGATGCTTAACTATCAAGTTATTGAACTTATCTCTATTAGCCTTTTTTTAAAGCAAGCACACCACTGCACAGTAAATTTTTATTATTTATCTCTATTAAATTGAGCTGAAAGCTTAGATCATCAGATCATCTTTTGATCAGTTTTTAAAAGCGTTCCCAGTGGTCTTTTAATTATGAATATGCTGATTTTAGCCCCCAAAAACAAACAAACAGTCATTTCTAGGACATAGTTTCTGCAGAGCAACAGTTCATTAGAAATTCTCCTGAGTTGTTGGCTTTGCTTAAGCCTTCCCCCACTTCCCATCATGCATCTGTTTTCACACTCACTCGCTAGCTTACAGCTCCTCAAAGACAAAGTGACATTATACTTGAATGCAATGCAACTTTATTAATATTAATGATAGCAAAAGGCAACAACACCAGTGGAACATTATCCTTTTTTTCAGACGCTGTCATTTTGGTCCTTTGATTAAACTTTACAGCCCAAGTGGTCAAAAATGTGGCTAAGATAACACTGTGATTTTTCAAAATAAAGCATTGTTGAAACTTAAAAGAAAAGGGGGGCAGTATAAAGTACTAACTCTGCAGGGTGCCCAAGCTTTTGCACACAGCATTATTTTGTTTTCTGTTAATTCGAAAGGGTAAATTATGGAAATAAAGCCTTTTTTTTACATATTAAAAGAATGTCTCATTTGTAAACTGGTGCCTTTAGAAGAGTTTTCAATTTTTCCTTGGGTTCCTTATGCACAATAATATAACATTTTACGTAGGGTGCCCAAACTTTCGATCCCCACTACATAAATGTCCCCTCTCATGAGAAAAATGCCCCCAAAACACTGTTTTTGTCAGTCTGTCTTTTCAAATCTGCTCTCACTCTAGTCAATAGGACTATTTTCCTGACTCCTGAATAGTTAAAGGGTACTATTAATGCAAGAAACATAGTATAGAGTCAAAGTTTATAACTATGAAAATAGTTATTTGTGTTTCTATTTTTTTTCATCTCAGGGGGAGCCTGTAAAGAAAGAGGACATATTTGTTGCTGTGAAAACGTGCAGAAAGTTTCACAATGAAAGAGGTAAGACACTCTGTGAAATCTCATTAAAGTAAATTTTTCCACAAAGATTTATTAAGAGTAGAAGGGATAAAGGAAGAGAAAACAGCTGCTCAACTCCATAAATTAATTACAATTATCAGTTAATGCTGAGAGTGCGACAGACCTATTCTGGCTTTTTTTCCTAATTAAGCTTTTATCTGCATGTGAGCCTTTTGTTTGAAGTAAAGAAGGATTTGTGAGGTTAAAAAAACAGGTCAAATAAAAAAAATTACGAGCAAGTTAGTCATTATGGGCTTCATTTATAGCTTACTTTTCAAAAGACAATTTATATATCACTCCTACTATTAAATTGTAATTTCACACAGACGGAATACTCACTAATATATTTATATTGAATAGCAAGATTTTTTTTCTAAAAGAAAGACAAATTTAATTTAGGATTTTAGTGAAAGTCTAGACCTCTTATTAATTGTATCTATTGAACACATAAACCTGTAAATACATAAGACCATTCCTGTGAAATGTAATTTTAAAAAGACAGCCCTGAGGCATAAGTGAAAAAAACATTTTGGTTGTTTATTTATAAAACCTGAATACAGCCCATATCCGTCTCTTCTAATCATTTCAGTTAAAGCTCTGGAGATCATTTCAATCTTCTCTCACTATAATCAATTATTAAGGCTAATCATGGATTTAGATGCAAGTGAATTGTGTTGCAATCATCAGAAAACTGGACGGAGTGGGTATGATGTCTATTGAAAATGGCTTCTTGTGATAACAAAAAGATAAAGTAAATTCAGTTGTTTTTTTTTTTTAGTTTTTTGCAGTACAGATTCCGACATGTAGAATCATCTTCCTCGTCCTTATATCTACCAGGAGCTCTCCTCTTCCTCTATAAATGTCTCCACAAATTTTTTTTCACAACATAGCTAAAAACAATCTACAATATATCTTCTAATAGTAACCCTGGTATTTATTCCAAATATGTGGCAGCCGGTCCAGCGTTTATTAGTAGAGCTGTAACGAGTATCCGGGTGCTCGGATACTCTCCATCTGCTCCCTAAAATTCAAGTACGAATATTTGCGACGTCTTAGATTATAGTAGAGTGTAGTAAAATATTATCTGGGATGATGTATTTTTTGCTCTGAAATGCAGAATAATGTTGGATTTTAAGTTTGTGAACTAAAACGAAGCTGAAAGAGCAGCATTAATGTCAGTGGAAGTAAACACGTCTTCGTGTCGGTGAAACTTCCAGTTTTCAAAGTAAAACTAGCGAGAGATTTTTTTTGTTCAAAAACTGAGACTGAATAAATGAATCAGAGTCAACACCAGAGTTTCAGCTCCAGTGTTTACATCCTTTTGGTTATAGTAACTCTACACCTCCGAAGCCTCGTGCTGATGTGCTGCATTACACAGCAGTGAAGTGCGGATGTGATCAGCGTGGATCAGCTGATTCCAAAACGATTTCATATTATAGCTCTGCACTAATATGTAAGGATTAGAACTAAATTGTTGAAGAATTTTGAGGATGGATATGTGTGGAGAACATTTTCAGGTTTTGTAGTTAAATGGTCAAAAACAACAATGATTTTTTTAAAGCTTTTCATGTTGTTTATATTACTGCTGAACGTAAACTATTTAATATATTACCTTTGGTACACTAAATAACACATTTCTTATAAAATATGAGTTAATTTCGTGACCTCCTTTTCCTACCAGGAAGTAAGAGATCATCTCTTAAGCCATCTCTGAGGCACCGCCTCTCACTCTTTGTGGGTGCCGCCCATTTTGTGACGTCAACCTAGAGCCGGTCGATTAAGTTCAAATCTAGAGGAACCACTTCTTCTCAGATTTGATGCTAAAATTCAAGCGTTTTGCTCATCACTGCTAGCTCTGAAGAAAAAGTGAGTGTGTGTTAGCTTGGGGTGGGAGGGCAAACTCTTCCTGGAAGGGGCTGTTCCCCCACATTGGGAGGGGCTCAGAAAGCGGGCTTGGAGAGGAATGCTCAGAGAGGAGTGAATGGAGCAAATTATCACTTAGGGGTTGTTTTTCTTGAGGAATTAGCTTTATAATACACTTAAAGGCTCAAGAAATTCATAATTTAGAGCAGCACTGCATCCCAGCATCCTTATCAAGTTAATTATTTCATGTATGCAGATTGATTAATTGTTTTTACATAAAAAAAGCAGATGAAATTAAAAGATATTTTAGTTTGTGTGCTTTATTTGTTCTAGTTCCAGTGATAAAGAGGACCTGGGAAAAGGATGCGGTTTTGTTGGAGTACTACAGCGACCACGCTGATCCTTCCATACCCACCATTAATTTAGGAGTGCCAAACACGGAGAGAGGTGAGTGCTCTGCTTTGCAGCCCCATCACCCCAATTTTTGGGTAGAAGATGAAGCTGCCGGCTTGGGGTTGCGCTGCAGGTTGAACTACATTTGTATGCACTAAAGAAGAATTTGTCAAGCTGCGGTTAAACACAGCGCGACCTGAAAAGGTAATTAGAAGTCAGTGTCTTTGGGGAATATCTTAAAATTATGTCTTCAAAGGAGCTTTTATAGGAAGCTAAGAACAGAATAAAAGAAGTCGGTCTTTTATAGTTTCATTAAAGACTTTTAAATTCAGCTTTTGTCATTTTCTCTGCTCAGTTAAGAAGCCTTTTTTTTAGTTTTTCCCTCATTAAGCTCTATTTTTCAGCCATCTGTGGAGTGGATTTAAAAACATCACCAACAAGTCAAATTCTGTCACATATTCAATATTTCTAAAATGGAGACGGAGCACCTCATTCTCCATTTTATATTACAAAATCACTAAAATGAGGTGCATCATTTTAGTGCTCTTTTAGAGGAACAGGTCTTACAGATATGTTGACATAAGTAATTCAAATTTTTATCATTTATCCTTCTTCTAGAAAGTTAAAAAATCAGGGGGTCATTTAAATTCTAGGCTTATTTCATTGATATTTTAAAGATATTTTCTTTGAAACGTGAGCAGCCCTTTCATATGTCTCTGCTGTAAACAGAAATTATGCAAGTGCTTGGTTGTGTGTGGCTACTGGCTGCTTCTGATAATGAAGAGGGACTCCCACTGGAATTGCTCTCAACCTGAGATACAGGGATCAAGACGACCTGAAGCGGATCAGGTTTCTCTAAAATACCTCCCTCTCTGGTCTGAAAGCCAGAGGTCCCCCGAGGAGAATCTGGAGGATGTTGTTGAGGACGCAGAGCCGGCCTGTTTTCATTAATGCTCTGAACCAGATAAGGCCGGAATGAATGCATAGATGGATGAATGGATGAAAACCTTTGCTTCAATGCAGTTTTAGTGAAAAATACATTATATATGAATACTACTAAATATCTGTATGACATGGCAACTCTTATCTTTTTTTTTGGGTTAGTTTATTCTGACAAAGCATTTTCCAACTTAAATTTTTCAAAATTAAAGTTGTTTTTGTCTTATTTGAAGTCATAATTATCAAGCAAAAATGTTTTTTTTAATAAAGAAGCATGCATTATTTTTTATTTGAGTGCACAAAAAAGCTAAATTTGCTATAATGCATCAAAAGAAACAAAGAGAGCCCTCTCTTAAGTGTTACATAATATATGATCATTATAAACTATAAAACGCTGTCAGGAACTCTAAAGAGTAAAGAGATGAAAGGCTCCCTACTGATTTTTTTTTTTTTTTTTTTTTGCTAGAGAAAGGAGCCAGAGTCATTCTACTGACTGATCGCCATCGGCACAAAATTGCACCAAAGATCTCATATGTTGCACCTTAATGGGATGCTCCATAGCATACAGCCATTATCATTCCCCTGCAGAGCTGGTCAAGGTTGGAGTTCAAGGGAGCCTTGTTCTCCCTCAAGCTGGAGCTGCTGTCTGTGTGCAGTTCAGTTCTGTAACAAGCATGTCTTTCATAACCTCTTTTTGTCAAGGTAGTGAACGACGCAGACCGCTGTTGGCTGTGTGCTGGGCTGTGTGGACCTCTGCGTTGCAGAGCCGAGTCTCATCAGGCGTAAAGCGTTCCCTTTTCATCTGCTAATCGCTGCTAGACGTCTGGATTGTTGGTGATGCAAACTTAATGCTGTCGACTCCCCTCGTTTTGACAGAGGCAGACCATAGTCTGTGATGGTTGAAGAGGATGTTCTGTAGGTCTTAGTCACATGTATCCATACAGGGGTTGACATATACAGATGCTGTGGGTTTTGGGGTTTTCCAGGCCCGTAGAGGATCGTAGACAGGAGTGCAAGTGTGTCTTTTTGTTCCTTTGAGGCTCATGCAGCCACATTAGGGGATGTGATGAATATTGGACGTACCGTTATTATGTGAACTTCCGTTTCTAGTGTGCGTCATCACTTTTAAATCCACACCCAGCAGCCAATCCCTAGTCTGCAACCTTCAACACCTAAAGATCCATTTGGGTTGATTTTTTGGTGACCACAACCAATCAGGAGCCACAAAGTCTTATCTCACCCTTTGGAGACTGATTTTTTTTCCTATTTATGATACATATAAATTAACTATTCTTTTTTTTTTTTTCATAAAAACATCAATAGCACTTTTTCAAAAATAATGTTTGACAAAGGTTCTTATGAAATCCTTTCAAAATAAAAGACTTCCTATGTCACATATCTCAATGTAGCAAATATAGGATAATATAATGACCAAAATAATGTTAATTTTTCAGTTTGTGGTGTAACCTCTGACAGAAATGCATAACTAACTCTAAATCAGAGCTAATTCGGTGACACTAAAATACACCTAAAATGCTTTCATTTGTTCAAAAATATAAAATTTGCCTAATAACCCTTGAACATTAATTTTGGTTCTGATTACTGACCTCAGATTGGTGGCACATTACGACCACAAATCTATCAAAATGTTGTAGCTCGACTTTGTTAAAGTACAAATTGCTCTTGCAGAGTGATATGTGATGTTCACTTTTTCACTTTACTACGTATTATTCTACTTTAGTTAAAATTATAAACTTTTTTTTAAATCAGAGAGGTATGGTTTTTCTAAATGTAAAACTTCTTTTTTGAGGGATTTAAAAAAATCAATTACAGGGTATAGTTTAAAAACTTGAAAACAGTCTGTTTCCTAAAACATCTTTTTAAAAGTTTTTTTTTGTTTGTTTCAGCAAATTGGTGGGCAGTTGTTCAAACATCAGACTGATTAGTCCATTGCCAAAACAATGTATATCCTCCAGTGTTTTGGCACTAAGTAAATCGCAACATTTTGACCAGATTAGTCTTCTTAGGCTGCAGCTTAAGTATTAAAGCTTGGCTGTGAGCAGCTTGGAAAAGTTTTCTAAATATTGTTATGGGAACCCTCTGGCTGGTTATGATCTTTTAGTTTTTCATCTTTCTTCAAAACAAAGGCAATTAGTTTAAAAAAAAATCATAGAGTAGCTGTTTACACAGAAATCAATGTCTTTTATATGGTAGCTTTAGCCCTACGTTTAACGTTAGATCGAGAGGTTTAAAAATGTTAAGGTTAGGATTAAGGGAGAACTGGTGTACAGCTGCATGTTTTAGGGAAAAAAAACACTTAACTAGTATTATCGTGAGTTGAAGCGTCTTTGAATTTTAAAGTAACCAGAGGAATGTGATTTTCACCAATTTCCCTCAAAGTGCTTTGCATAAATAAATGAATAGCAAAAATAGGACAAAAAGAGTAGCCATAATAAAAAAACAACATATAAAATTCAATAAAAACAAACAGTAAAAACACAAAGGAATCTAAAAAATATCTAAAAGTTAAGCTGAAAAAAGATACATTTTGAGTTTTTTCTTCAAAACTTCCTCAGTGGATGAAGCCCTCACATCCTCAGGCAGACTGTTCAGTGCTGGGTTGTGAGGTTTTTGTTTTGACCTTAATGTAAAAAAATATCATAGTAATGTAACTGTAAAACATAAAAGAGCTTCTTAAGAGTTGTGTTTTAAAACTGACATGCACCTTAGTTACAATATTTAATTTCTAAGACAATTATATTTAGGTTAAACTGCAATACATATTTTATTTTATATTTAAAGTTACACTTAACAGCTCAAGCGTGTTGGTCTCTATTGTTCTGCCCACTTAACTTTTTTCTTTAAAAAGGCCAGCATTTGGTTCCATCATCTACTAAGATAATGATGACCACAGAACTAAAAATAAGCTTTAAATTGGCCCAATTTCCCTTAAATGAGGTCTAGCTATTTTGAAAACGGCTACCTATTTGGCAGTACTAGGATTACACGGCAATGAAAATAGCAGCAGCACCACCAGTAAGGAGATAGATCCTATATGTGCAATGTACATTGTAATGTGGGAAATTCATTGTGTTGCATTTTGCACACAGATCAGATCAGCAGTTTCTGAAATACTCAGACAAACCCGTCTGGGACCAACAACCATGCCAAGTTACCTCAATCACCTTTCCTTCCCGTTCAGTTTGACCATGTCTACATACCTAAATGCATTGAGTTGCTGCCATGTGATTGGCTGATTAGAAATTTGCATTAGAGAGCAGGTGGACAGTGTGCTTAATAAATTGCCTGTCTGAAAGTCTGAAATGTTTCCCTTTTTCTGCTTTAGTTGCTGTCCTTCTAGGAGGTCTACTTTCTCGCATTAGAAATCACACACAAAACACGTCTCGATTCAAGTGCTGATTATTTTCCTTGCTGAATGAAAAAATAGGTCCGCACTGAAAAAGCCACACATTCATGCACTAAGCATTAAAACACTAATATATGCTGGCCTCACTGAAAGGATAAAAAAAAATACAACTAGCGTAGAGTTGGAGGCTTCACATACGCAGAGTAAAAAAGGAGGTGACAGCATGGTCCCCTGGGCCACCACAGCTCCACTCTGCAGCATAATGCATTTCTAATGTGCAGCTGTTTTGGAGCAAGGCCATCTTTGACTGAAAGCAACCTGCTTTAAACTCATTGATTTTAGAAGGCCTTGGACACAGGAGAAATTATTAAGCATCTCTCCAGCTGATTGTATTACCAGAGAATGATTGCTTGAAATAAATAAAAAAAAAGCACAAAACCGATGATGATGTGTAAGGAAGAATTTAATTTCCTATTGGGAACAGTTAGCCTTTTGTATACCTATTTGTATTATTCTTACAACTTTTTGAAATGGTTTTATCCAAATAGCATATTATTGATTGTGCACAGAGGTGCATCTAGTGACCGCACATGAAACACATATGAAATTATTATTAACTGGGCTAAAAGAAGTATTTATTGCTTTTCAATCTCTAAATAACATAAAATACATGGTTCGTTTTCAAGGATTTTGTTACACATGGTAGTTGTGGAAGCAGTTTGACTTGCACAGACTTTAAAAACACGGTGGTTACCACACTGAAGTAAAATGCGGATGATGTGGAGATGGTTTCTGGGATTGTTTTCTCAATAATTTGTATGAAATGTGTCAATGGAAATCACCTAGATGGATGTAGAACACTATTTCTGTTGTGGGTTTTATTCCACATTTAATACCTGAATTTTGTCAGTAAAAAGTCTTGCAACTCAAGGTAGACATAATTTCTGAAAGCTCATTCAATACTTTATTTAATCGAACACAAACAACACTCTTTTTTTTTGTCTCTCATAAGAAACCAGGAAATTCCCTGACCAAATTTCCATCCCCCCTTGGCAACTTTTCCCTATCTCAAACCATTTTAACTCTAACAGTAGCAATCCTACCCAGAAGATTTAAAACCCTGTAAGCATATATGTGCAACGTCACTGGATTTTTTTTTTTTTTTTGTGTGAGTTTCATACAATACTTGCAGTCGCAGGGCTGCAAACGCTGGAAAATTTCCTCCACAGAGCTTCTTGATGTGACCACGGAAATGCAAACGGCGGCTCATTTGACAGCAGCTGTAAAGAATTGTAAATCAATCAATTTTGATGTTAGGTTTCATTATTTTCTTGAGGACTCTGCTCTGAGAAACCAATGGATTGAATGTATTGATCACCAGAACATCAATAAACATTGAAGAATTAGCTAAAAGAGTCTTTGGTGAACTGGAAGGAGAAAGAATCAGGATTTTGGAGGAAGTTCAGTCAAGGAAGCTCTTCACTTCCTCGTCCCATCTGACATGCATCCAAAACAATACGGCTGGACATTACTGATAATGCTGGACATTTTTATGTAGCAGCGGTGAAGATTTACGATAGTGAGACACAGAGCTATTGGGGGGATCAGGGGCGGGGCTACTCAGCACCAAAAGCCACGCCCACCCACAGGGAATGTTGAAAACAGGCTTCAGATCAACAAGAAAATTTGACTTTTATGCATTTAAGTGGTGAGATTTT
>NC_050524.1:9515366-9544094 GCF_002922805.2 Oryzias melastigma | reverse complement strand
TTTTCCACAAAACAGCAAACTCCACAGCTGGTTTATGAGTAACATACAGGTCAGAGTCAAAAAATGACCACACAACATCAACTATAGCAACATTTGAAATATTGACACTCGTAGTAATAATTAGGTCCGGCATGTGCCCTTTAATTTTTGTTTCCTTCACTCACATGCTGACTAGGACCAAAAGTTTCAGGGGCAGCACACACTTCTTAGCATTTCTGTCACAGACATCGTCCATCTGCACACCAAAATCACCTATAATGGTCTGTGCTGACACCTGAAAGCATCTCAGGGAAATCATCAATATAATTTTGACAGTGGTGGATTGGGTTGAGAATAAGGATATAAAGTACAGGAGGAGATGGTTTTAGCTCTATTTTGAGTGACACAAGCTCAAATGATGAAAACGCCCCAAATGACAGCATGCGGGAAATGGTATCGACTCTTAACGCGGTGCAGACGCCTTCGGTGTTTCTGATGTAAAAGGGAAGTTTGGTGGAGGGAATTCAATCAGAACTCTATTACTCCTTTTGCTGTCTGACCAAGTCTTTGTTGAAAACATAAAATTCTGATTTGAAAAGTGAATATAATTATAATTAGCATTTTAATTAATTTTTGACATCTGAAATCAAGCACTGCAAGCTTTAAATTACAATTCCAGAGAACATTGTCTTATGTTCAAATAAATAAACTGAAAAAGTTTCTCACTCACAGCAGGAGCGTCCGTATCAATCTAATGCTGTATTCACCCCAGTTAGTGATAGTTAGTGGTTGGGCTGCCACGATTAGTCGACTAATCGACTATTAAAATAGTTGACGACTAATTTAATAGTCGATTAGTGGTTACTTTATATTATATGGAGTCAGAGTGTAGTAAAGTTAAAAGTTATAATGGCATTATGCTAGCTTTTTGGACTATTTTGACATGTATTAAGGTTTTTTAGGCTAATTTGGAGTTTTGCCTAATATTTCAGCTGTATGCTAGCTGTTTTGGCTAATTTAGAATTTTTTCTTTTTTTTAGCCTATTTTGGAGTTTAACTAATACTTCAGCTGCATGTTAGCTATTTTGGCTAATTTAGGATTTTTTCAGTTCATTGGGCTATTTTGGCGTTTAGCGCATATTTTAGCTACATGCTAGCTATTTTGGCTAATTTAGAATTCTCAGTTTTTTAGGCTATTTTGGAGTTTAACTACTTCAGGTGCATGTTAGCTATTTTGGCTAATTTAGGATTTCTTTCAGTTCATTGGGCTATTTTGGCATTTAGCGCATATTTCAGCTAGATGCTAGCTATTTTAGCTAATTTAGGATTTTTCTTTTTTTTTGGCTTTTTTGAAGTGTAACTAATACTTCAGCTGCATGTTAGCTATTTTGGCTAATTTAG
Organism: Oryzias melastigma; assembly: GCF_002922805.2. NCBI lineage: Eukaryota > Metazoa > Chordata > Actinopteri > Beloniformes > Adrianichthyidae > Oryzias > Oryzias melastigma. Next base: position 9,542,714 of record NC_050524.1, on the reverse strand, counting down.
GATTTTATTTTTTAGTTTTTAGGCTAATTTAGCATTTAACATTTTTTTTTGTTGGCTATCAGCTTCAGCATTTAGATCTGTGAAAGAAAAAGTTTGCGGCAAGATTCAGAAGATTTTCGCCACTTTGACATTTCACTCTTATCCTCTTCCAACTGTGGATGGTGGACATGTGCTGTAACAAACAGTAGAAAAAGAAGACGTCCTTGTTTATACACTATGGCTGTACTCCCGTTCAAAAATGCGTGTCACATAACCGGTGTGTCTGTACCTTTATATGTATCGTAAGTAGCTTGCTGTGGATTTGATCTAAGACTAAAACCACATACCTGACTATATGAACTAAACATGACAAAATCTGTTTCAATTGAAAATAATATTAAGATTTGTACTTTTTTTCTACTTGGAGGTACAGTGGTCTATTTTTTTGTCTGAAGTTAGTTTTTGTTTTAAGTTAGATCAAATGTTTTTGTGAAGTTTCCAAAATGGTCTGTAAAGACAAACTGTATAATTGACACATTTAATTCTGTGCTGTTGCCTTTTCTAGTATGTTTTTATTATTATTTTGACAGGATAGTGCTAAAATAGATAAATACACTTCTGAATGTTTCCTCACTTCAAGTTTTAGAACTTTGTGATTTTAAGGTGCTGAAGAAATGCAGGATAAACTCCTTTTAGTAATTTGTGCAACACTTCTCTGCAGACGATCAACTCCAGGTGCTGCAGTCACTTCCAACAGGGAGCCATATTTGTTCCTCTGTCCATTACCTTTGAGTCACTGCACTTACAGATGCACTCATTACTGCATGCTTAAAAAAAATTGCAGAAGCCATATGTCACATGACAAGATTTTAAAAAAATGCTTCATTCCTTTCTCCATCGATAATTTGTATTTGATGTCATTTTAAAGTCAGAGCTGGCAAGTCGTTCTTCTCAAGGAAACAGTCTCCTTCACTCTATGTTTGTCTTGCCGTGCATGCCAGATTTTTACTTTTGAGAAGCTGTCTTGTGTTGGCAGCGATCCACAGAATCATCAAGGTCTGGTTTGGTAAACAGCCAGATTCTAAAGCTACTGTCAGAGCCTACTGTCAGTCAAACAGAGCTCTGGATAGATTAAGCAGCCAGGAAAACACATACATTAGATGAGATTCGCACATTTGTTTTAGAGCTTAATTAAGAAAGACTAAAATTAGGAACAGGATTGGTCATGCTATAAATATTCTATCTTAAGTGTCCCAAAATTGTCGATTTAGTCAAATAAAGTTCAACTTTCCCAAGTATGATGTTTTATTAATGTTTTTAATTATTTTTACATGTTTCCCAGAACTGCAAGGACAGCATAGTCCTTGCTTAAAAGCAAGATCTTTCAGGAATCAATAGTTTATATTCTTCACCACCACACTTTCTGATTTGCCTATGTTTCCATAAGTGCATAAACAAAATAAATAATTTATCAGGAAAAGCACAAGCAGGAGGAATTATTCTGCAAAGTTCAATGCAAAAAATGGGGGAAAAAATGTAAAACAGGAAATTTGATCAATTAACAAGTCATAAGTGGTTGTTTTTTTTTTCTTTATATAACATAAAATGCATTTGTTTAAAATCTAGAAAGATTTGAAGGAAGATGTGATGTAAGACTCTAGAAAGCAGCATAAAAATGTAACTCTGAAGTATTCGTTCTGAAGTATTTATGCCTTAAATGTGTTGTTTTTACCTTCAGTGTGTGAAGAAGCAAAAACTCAAGGAAAAACTGAGAGGTAAAGAAGCACATCTTTGTGTAGTAGAAGTAGTAAGGTACCTTTTTTTTATTTATTTATTTTGGTGTTTGGGTATCTGATGTTATATGAAAGAAAGAAGCTGCTGCATCTTCCCAGGTTCTGAGGCATCACCACCTCCTAGCAGAAATACGGTCTCTTGCCTCGTCTGTACGTTTGTTTTTAAAAAGTGTGGTTTTTGGGTTTTATTCCTGTCAACAGTTCAAGGTGTCCTTTCTTATTCCATAGTCGGATACAAAGGAAAAACACCTTGGGTGCCTTATAAATAAAGCAGCAGCTTCTGTGTGATGGGTGCCACCAGGGATTTGCATGCCTCAGCTCTTGGCCTTAATGGTCTGCAGGTATTTGGATTCTGACGGGTGTACTTCCTGGGGCTTCCAGGTATATGTTGTTTGCTAGCACATCACAGCTTGTTTTCAACAGTTGGCAGATCATTTTGTTCCATCCGCGCAGTCACTTCAAACACGCCAGCGTGGAAGTTTGATCTTCTTGGCCCGTCGTGGCAAACTCATCGTCTTTGTTGCTGTGGTGTGGCAGGAAGTAGGCAGCAGCTTTTCTACTGTTTGCTCACACAAAAGGGCAAATTTTATGGATTGAAAAGGCCAAGTTGAAAGATTTGACTGGATGCAGCGCAACAAAGGAATGTGAATATTTAGAAAGAGAGAAGGGAGAAAAACAGGTCTTCTGAATTGGTTTGATATCAGAAGGAGCTGGTGTTTGCTTTTGAGACGTCATTGAGAAAAACTGTAACTTTCACATTTGCTCAAAACCAAACTAGAGATGTAAGAGAACATTGAATCAGGGAAAAATCGCGATACTTCATTGATTAAAAATGCTGCCAGGATGATATTTAATAATTTATTTATAAGCAAACATGTACAGTAGTTCAGCGTCTTTCTTTTGTGTTCCACTAGTTGGCAGCACAAGCTGAAAATAAGATGTTTTACATTACCAAAATAAAAGCACCATGAATTTGCTTGGTTAAAAGAAAACAGTTGCAGTGCTTAATGTTCTCATCATTAAATAAAATGTATTTAACAAATGTATTTATGTGAAAGGTGTGTTAATATTCAGATAAAGTTCATAGGCTAATCGTTATCCAATGAGAATCCCAGAATAATTTTCTACAGGGCTTTGAAAGTTAATTAAACATTTGTTGTTTTGTTCATTTTAGGTTGCAGCATTTAGCAGCAACAAAAAAAAATTATGATGATAAAAAAATAGAACAAATAAATAAGATTTGAAACATAAAAACAACACCAGCCAAATTTAACTTAAAAAATAGTGAAATATTGTCTCTTGTACTGTCATGTAAAATATTGGAACATGTATTCTATCATGACGTGTTTACGTATCGTATCGCTAGACTCCTGCCAGTAGACACCCCTACCTCAGACAGAGAGGTCCTCTCCTCTTTCTTTTTAACTGTTTCCCTGTTTCATAAGATCTTAGTCACAACTACCCTTACGGGTAGATACAGGCTATCTGCAGGCGATAAAATGATCAGGAGACATCAAGGTCGTAGACCGCTCAGTGAGATCGTAGAGCCAAAATGTTCATTCACATTTTTACAGGCATGCTGTGAGCTACAAGTCAGTTAGACAACATGTAAGACGACCTGTCCCACCCTGCAGACTGCATGAGGGGCCTGTTGGTGCTGTTCACATCAGAAGTACAACTTTCTTATGTGCTCCTGGTTTCTTAGACTGTTAGAAATTAGACAATCAGAGTGTAGATTGTGTGGGAATACCGCGGACAGTACCGTATCACCTGCACATGTGCATTTGTGCACGGTCAGTACGGATCCAGAACACACACCTTACTAATGACTAGAGTGTGGTGAAAGGGCACCGTGAATCTTATAGGGATGATTGATCGTCTTAATTGATCTTAGTTGATCAAATCAATTAATACCATTATAAAATCATTTTAAAATGAAATAAATTGATTATTTATATATATATATCAGAGAATACTCTCATCCTGGCCATAGGTAACACATATAGTGCTATACGCTTACAGTCAAATACTGGAGGGACTGTCTCTCCAGCTGTCCTTGTAACTAATATTTATGGTGCTTTATGTAAAATCAATGTTTTTTTTTTATTATTGTAATTTTTGTATACTCTTTCTTAACTTGTGTATTGTTGACATTGTTCTTTTTTAATCTATTGGTTCTTTCCTTTTTTATTGATTGATATGAGTTATATTTATCTATTGGAAAATGCCATTTGGATTGAGACATTGTAGGTTTATTTTACTAGAACATAAAAATGACCGAGTGCCATCGCACCGGACCACACACATGTGATGGCAACAAAAATGATCCAGAAGTTAGTTTTTCCCCTAACAGGCTCATTTGTCCTTGTAAACCAGAACAGAGCACACAGTCGATATGTGATTTACTCATCAAAGTGTGCTATTGATGGCTGTTTTCTATTTGCAGGTCACTGTGGGAAAACATTTGCAATCCTTCAAAGATTTCTAAGCAGCCACGTCCCAAACACTAAGTGGCTTCTTGTTGTGGACGATGACACGCTCATCAGGTAAATGCCTACCTGCACTTCACCTGCTCCGAGTTGCAGCTAAAATACCCTTCATTCACCCTTAAGTTCGACTGACATTTATTCATAAATCTTCAATCAGATTCTCTCCCCTAACCTTGAGAGGTTTCCCACAGTCAAAGACAGAAACGCTTCAATATTCACTTTGGAGGTTCCAGAGATATTACCTTCCTGTCAAACATCTTCAGAGCTCAGAATGTGAATTCACCTCCAGATTGCTGTGCTTTCTGTGAGGTTCCGCCTTCGTGTGGAACACTGCAGATAGAGCCATAGGGACAGCAGTTATTTTTGCCTCTAAATGGACACTTTCACAGATGTTTAGGCACTGGCATTTGTGCATGATGATAATGAGTGTCTGTGATGAGTCTCAGTGGTGCTTTTTTTTTTCCTTGCAGCCTACCTAGGCTTCAAGCTCTGCTGAGCTGTTACGACCCCTCGGAGCCAGTCTCTCTAGGAGAGAGGTACGGCTACGGCTTGAGCCAAGGCGGCTACAGCTACATCACAGGAGGTGGAGGGTGAGTTCCGCAGCTCAGGTGCTTCAGTGGTAACAATGCTGGAGGTGCAGAAGCAGCAGAGCAACTGTAAAGACTGCAACAAAAAGCCTCTTATCTTTTATTTACAGGTTGGCCATTTCAGTTTAGTTTAGAGGTGAAGACAAATCTAATATCTCAGTTTTGATGTTGTTTCTGGCAAAAAAAGGGTTTATATTACATTGAGGTTTCTAATTCAAAATTAAAAATTAACTGTAACTTAATGCACCTCAAACTGAGGCTTTTCACAGCAATTATTAGGTTAGATCACATGACAGCACTAATGCTATAATAGTTTTGTTTGGAAATAATATAATATATTGAGAAATAAAAGCTTTAATTTGTTGTTTTTTTATTTATTTATGTTTTTAATGTACATCTTTGAATAACAAATATTTTGAAATCATAGTTTTTGGGGTTTTTTTTGCTTTTTAACCTCATTGTACTCAAAACACTTTCATGTTGCTCACTATCTGCCCAGTCATGCCCTAAAAAATCTCCGTCAAACACCTAGAGGGAAGAGAGATGTGGCCTAACCTAACCCACTACGGACGTTTATGGTACAGCATCTTGCCTAAGGACATTTCAACTTGTAACCGAGGTGATCAAAAATTCTGCAGCAGAGAGACGACTACCTTCAAGCTGCAGCCACCAGCAAATCACACTTTGAGTGAATAAATCATGATCTAGAAAAAAAAACAGCTTAGTTGTGATTTTTACATATTTAAATGTATTTATTTTTTACTTTAATTGCTACCAATTCCTTTATTTCCCTACATTGATTTGATGTTTTTTTGCAAATGTATTGTATGTACTACAAAGAATAAATCTTATTTAGGTTTAAATTTTTTGTTGCGCTTTGCAACTCTAGACTGACATTTGCACCGGCAATAAAAACTATCTGACAAGTTTTTGTTAAATCTTTTATTTTTATGTGAAAGTCTAAGGGTTTCTTATTTCAATGAAGTGTCAGCTGCATATGCACTTTAACTCCACCACGCTGCTCTCACGCTGAATAAATAAAATTCCCTTTGACCCCACGGTGACTGCTGGAAGATGTACGGCGTGTTGTATTTTTCTGGAGCTCCCCCAGCATTTGATGTGGATTGCAGCTCCACGGCTCTGCTCTGTTTGTGCCGCTGCAGGATGGTGTTCAGCAGAGAGGCGGTGGTCCGACTCCTCGACAGCGGCTGCAAGTGCTACAGCAATGACGCGCCGGATGATATGGTGCTTGGGATGTGCCTCAATGCTCTGGGGCTTCCCGTCACACACAGCCCCCTCTTCCACCAGGTTGTATAAATACTCTCACAAATCATTCTATTTTCCTCTTACCAAAAAAACTCTCTTGACAAATATAAACTGAACTTTTACCTTTTTGGGGGAAAAGTTTCTCTCAGGGTTTGAGATCAATAATGACTTAAGAATACACTGTAGGAGCAAGCGGGCAGATCATACTGCAGGTTTTTTAGACTCCGATTGAAACATCAATCATAGTGATAGTTGGAAGTGGAGGGTATGTTGTTCAAACGCTCTGCACGTCCACACAGGGTTTTTTCTGACTTTTTCGTCTTAATGAAACTAAATCTCTTTAAGGACCTCCTCTGTCATATCTTTGCCAAATTCAAGCTGAATATTCTTTTCTATGAATGGCACTTTGAATGTGTCAAAAGTAGGATGTCTCTTAAGGATTTCAAGCCTTCCTGATGTATTAGAACAATTCAGGAACCTGAAATCAGGTATTTCTTAAGAAAAAATGGAAATTTCCCTAAACTGCAAAAGTTTTAATTGCCATTGTTTTGGTCATATCAGATTTTTTAAAAAGTGAAAACTTAAAGCTGTTGCTTATGTAAAATAAATGTATAGTTTTCAGTCTTGAGATCATCCACAGGCAGACTCTGAAATGGGGATTGCAACAGTTATATAGGGGAATTTTTGGTACTTTCCGACCGGATTTTATCAGAATTATTTTTATTTATTTTTCATTGAGTCTTCTATTCCTCCTCAGATTGGTGTGAAACTGTAAAGACAGAGACAGAAGTTGGATTTGTTTTGACATTTTATGAAATCTTTCCAGAGTGACTGACTTCTCTGAGATTATTCTTTCATTTTGGTTCAGTCTGCTTGTTTTCACCTGAAGGAGGACTAGTGAATGGACATGGTACCTACAAGGGGACCACATATTGATAGAGAAAGCTTTTTAACTTGAATGTCAGAAGACAGTGAAGGAGGGTTCTATAAATTAAAGGTGGTATACAGAAATACAGCTGCGTTCCCACCAAACATGATTCGGTTGTCAAGGAACGTCCAGTTTCAATAGCTGCGTTTCCATTACACTTTTGCGCAAAACTTTTTCGAAATTTCTAGAATTTCGATAAAACAATGTTTCGAAAAAACAGCGTTTCCATTAAACCATGATTATGCGAAAAACTCGAAGTAATTCCCGCGATAAGTCATTAAAAAAACATGACGACGGATATAAACACTATTTTCATGTGCAGTAGATTCATTCACATTTCTGCCACGGAGCTAGCTCTCATCCTTCCCATCAGAGAAGACGTCTACGTCTGATCCGAGCCTTGGAGCGGCAGGCTCCTTAAACGTGGGAGCGACGTAGAGTCAAACAGTTTTGGGGAATCGTGGTTGAAGAATTCACCGAAGAGCTGTGGATTCAGCATTTTCGCATGACACGCTCAACTTTTGATGAGCTGTGCGGTGCTCAAGGCAGCCAGTTGCTGTGAAAAAGCGCATTTGACCAGCTTTTCCTGCTTCCTGTCCGAAACGCCATATCCGGTTAATGGTCACGTGACTCGTTTGTTTCGAAAAAAGTGTTTCCATTACAGTTTTTCGAAAAACTACTGTTTCGATACGGCCCAAATACCACCTCCTCTAAGCGCAAAAACTTTATTTCGAAAAAGGCGAGTTTTTTCGAAATTGTGGTGTTTCCATTAGGATAATTTAATATCGAAATTCCGTTTTTCGAAATTTCAGAGTTAATGGAAACACGACTAATGTTAGAGGTCCTGCAGTGCAAATTAACCATCAGATGTGGCACGTCAGTCTGGCAGCAACGGGTTTCAGTTGCACAGTTTTTATTTATTTGATACATATTTTTTTTCAATATCTTGCTTTTTATTTTTGAAATTCGATTATGTTTTTATGTAAAGCACTAGTTGGAAAATGGCTTTATAAATAAAGTATGATTTGATTTGAAAGTTTGAATTTGGGTATTTGCGATCAGTGGGTGGAGTCCAAATCCAACATGGAGGAGAATCTAATCGTTCTACTCCTAAACATTTCAATTTTCTTCTGTTTTCTTTATCTGACAATAATAAAAAAAACCTCAAATTTCATTCTTATTTTTTCCCTCCGTGGAACAATGCAGGACAGCAAGTCTTCAAATTGGGTCACAGAGATGTGAAAGTACTGCTGAATGCAGCCGACATTCAGACACATCTCATGCAGTAGATGGTGATGTTCATCGTACTGTCAGAGTCTGAATGGTCTCATGAACCCAGACATGGAAAGGCAGCTCTTTATCCTAAATAAACCCGATCTCTCAACATCATCTGTGTCTTCCATGGATTGTAAGTGAGAAATACAGTCGATGCTTTCGTGCAGAAAAACTTTTGGCTTTAGCTCCTCCCACACTCAAGTTTATGAATGCGTTTTTGAAGAAGCACCAATTAGCAAATTTGATCCCATGAGGACATTGCATAGTTACGGATATAACTTTTGGTATTGTAGTGTCAGCTCTCGTCAGGTCATTGACCAGTGTGTAGTTTTGGGTTGTTTCTTCACCATTCTTGACATCCTTTGCACTCCAACTGGTGAAATCTTATTCTTAATCTTAAACCTTATTTATCTGATCTCCTCCATATTTCCACTCCCTCCCGTCCCCTCCGGTCTCTCCGCACCCCTCATCCGTCTGGTCACCATGGGGAGCCGAGCCTTCAGCCACTCGGCCCCCTCGCTATGGAACTCGCTCCCACTTGATCTCCGTACCATTGAGTCATTACCCATGTTTAAATCCAGACTCAAAACTCACGTTTAAATCTGCTTTTTTTCACTCTGATCTTACAACCATCCATTTTTATTGTGCTTCTGTTTTTTAAGATGTATTTATTCCTGTTGATTTTATGTTGGTTCTCGTTGTGCTGTACAGTGTCCTTGAGTGGCTAGAAAGGTGCTTAAAAAATAAAATGCATTATTATTATTAAATCCTTCATTAAAGCAGGAGATGGAGTGAGATTGTTAATTATTTTGTATTTATTTAATGTTCCAATGATTGCTCCAGACTGGCTCACCCCGTTCTGGTTCAACCGTGGACTTTGAACGTTAAAGACCTCTCTTATCTTTCTAAGTGGGACGACTTGCAGAATTTGCGACTGCCAAATCTTTTTCACCCTTTGGCTGAACTTTAGGGGTCGCCGCAGCAAATCATCTGACTCCATCTAACCTTTTTCTCTGGTTACACCAATTACCCTAAAGTCCTCCTTCACTAAATCCATATACTTGTCTTCTTCTGGACCTCCTTTCTGGAAGGTTAGTTTGATTAAATGCAACTGGGATGTTCTTGCTCACACAGCTCTTGATTTCATTTATATCCAATAAAATAAACTCTTTCTTTTTAAAAATCAGGGTAAGAACCATCTGCTCCTGCCATATGCTTTAGCGAGGGAGAGTTTATGTTCACCCATACAACAGGTGTGGGACTAAGTAGGCTGTGCAAATTCTCAATTGACCTCAATAATCTCTATTCCTTTCAGGCGCGTCCAGAAGACTACCCCGCTGACCTCCTGGCCCACCAGGTCCCCATCTCTTTCCATAAACACTGGAACATCGATCCCATCGCTGTTTTTAACAAGTGGCTGAGGGACAACTCCTCAGAAAAGTCTTCACATGAACTCGATAGGACCACAAAGACAGAGTTATGATGTTAAAAGTGTGGAATCCTGTGTTAATAATTACAGATATAAATGTTTTTTATTGTATTTCACTCAACTGATAACAATATGATACGATAGAAGTTTTTACTGATTGTGCAGAAAGTATCATTTGTATTTATTTATATCAAATGACCAATTTGAATCTTTTTTTTTAATTTAGGACTGTTTTTGTCTTTTTCTTTTTTTTTTTTTTTTTTATTTTAATCACTTTCATTAAACCGCGTGAATCGTGAGGTGTCTAAACAGAGACGGACTTATCATTAAGCAAATGTTGGCGATGACCTTGGTGGCTCCAAGCGGAATAGTTTACAAAAGTTTCTAAAATAATTTTCATGCATATTATTAGCTAACTGTGTCATAAAAAACCCAAATCACTGAAGCAGAATTCAATTGCTCAGGAGCTTAACCCTTTAACACCAGAGCTCCTGTGTTTATGTTCCTGTATTTTTTAAATTGTTAACACGATCAACGTAATACCAGCAGATTTTGAAGGAGGAAAGCGGCTCAAAATCTGCTGGATTGATGGTTGAAAAGTTACAGTATGTAAAAGATTTTGTGTTTAAGCGTCATAGATGGCGCCTCAGGTGTTAAAGGGTTAATCATTCCCCTGACCTTCTGCAGGAATGGAATATTCTGTCAACAGCTAGCAAGTTAGCAAATCGAGAGAGAACTTTTAAAAGAGATTAAAACAAACCAAAACAAAAAAGTGAGGAAACAAGAAATGTGTTGCAGCACTTCCTAAAGTGCAGGCAGACAAAAAAGAAAAAGAGCAACAGAATTATGAGAAAACTGAAAAAGTTATGAGTGAGGAAAAAAACGGAATTCTACAAGAATAAAGTAACATTATAGGAAAGAACCATCACCTGTTTAACTTGAGTTGTAGGAAGTTCAGAGAAATAGGATGGACTGCTAGAGTCTTGCTGAATCCTTTACTTTTAAGTAAATGTTGATTTCAACAAATTAAAACTTTTTTTTGAAAAATTTTCCATTTAAAATTAAACATTTTTCAATTAATACATTTATGATTTTGTTCTTGTGAAATTCTGACTTTGTTCTCATGCTTTTACTGCTATTTTATATGTATTTTTCTTCCATTGTGGTCCCTATTCTCCATTTTAAAACAAGGTACAGAAATTGAGAGAAAAGGCATGGGGGGGGAGGGTCTGACTGAGAATTTTTCTTTTTAATTTGACACCACTTCATAGTGACTTTTTTCTTCCATCATTTTAACCACTTTAGCTTTTTTTTTTAGTAAACCCTGACTAATACAATTAATACAACCAGCGCAGATGGTTCCATGTTATTGTTCGCCTGGGGCCCCCATAATGCTATGTCCGCCACTGTGCCTAAAGATGTTAGTCAAACTAAAGTATGGCAGACCAATATTTGTGGCCAAATTGTGAAGTTGTAAAGCATGTTGAAGGTTGGAAATGAGTTGCAAAAGATGCCCAAAAGAAAGTTATTGGAAAGTTTTCTTGGCAATTTAGATAAAAGCCTTATTTTATTCTAACCTCAACCTCCTTTTTTTGTGTTGTTGATTTTGGTTAAATCATTCGGTTTCACTGAGTGACTTTAACCTCACGCACTGAGGGAAAAATCTTTAATTCATGGACATACTTCCTAAAGAAACATTACATCGTGGTCTGAGGCTAGAAGAGCTTCTATGAACATCAGCTCCCATTTTCATTTCTCTATTTTCTCGCTCTCGGATAATTAATTGGCAGGCTTAGTAATTTGCTGACCATTATTGGAAATCATTCCAAGGCTTCCAGCATGAGAATGAGAATAAAACATTTTTCATTTGGACTTTTGCCATCTTAAAAAATGCAATTTCTTCTCGTGTACTTCATTCTCATAAAATCTGGAGGTGACTGTAACAGTGACAAAGACTATTAAAAAAAAAAAAAAAGGAGGATAATAAGAGGCTTCTATTACTGTCAGCCAGTGCGAATATGAATAGTTAACAAAAGGAACCTCATTACAGACCGTGAACAACACATTGTAAAGCTCCACTCAAATTTTATCAGCATTGTGATGCTCAACGCGCACACACCTCCACGCAGGCTTGTGTGTCTGCTTCATAAAAACTCCTCTCCAGGCATTTGAAGACGCGCAATATCTCAAGCAGGCATCTCCTTCTCACCTCCAGAATTGTTAGCAGTTAGAAGGAAACACATTAAACTGAGAGTGGGACTCTCCCAGACATGGAGTAATGAGGGACCATTGAAGAGAACAATGACAGCAGGTCAGCTGAAGGCCCGGTCTGGATTTCTACCAAAAGATGGAAACAAGAAAGAAGGAATGTCACTATTATCCTGTTTAAAACAAAAAAAAGCTTAAACTTACTATACTTCAATACATTTGGTACATTTACAAAAAGAATGGTTTTTTTGACAGTTGAGATGTTGGTTTGAGAACATCAGGGTCACCTCAAAATTGCTTGAACTATCCCCTTCAACAAGTTTAACCAGGCATCTTTGCCCTTAGACCCTCCTTCTTGGTAAGGAAAAACTCCTTAAAAAAAGAAGAAACCTCAGAGATGTTGACATGAAGGAGGGATCATCTCCCGTGACGGACAGGGGATGTACCAGGACTGTCAGAGAAGAATTAGCTTATCTAACTCTACAACTACATGTTTGAATAGTGTAACAGATAGGCTTCATCCAGATGGAGCTGGGGGACAGCTGGGGGCGCGAGTCAAGCCAGAGGCAAGGTCCACTGCCAAGGACAGGGGCACAGACGATCCTTTGTCCAGATGAAACTAGACGACAGCTGTGGGTACGTCGAGCCATAGGCGAGGTCTACGGCCAAGAACAGGAGCACAGACAATCCTTCAACCAGATAGAACTAGGGGAGAACCGGGGGCGCGAGACGAGGTCCACTGCCAAGGACAAGAGCACAGATGATCTTTCATCTGGATGAAACTAGGGAACAGCTGGGGTTGTGAGTCAAGCCAGAGGCGAGGTCCACTGCCAAAGACAGGCACAGATGAGCCAACTGGAATCTGGAACAACACATGAATCGCACTGCAGTAAACAGAGGCATGGAGAACTAAATGAAAAATCAATGATAAAGAAAAGTGGAGTAGATAGAAATGGAGGACAGAACCCCAGCGCACCATACTTTTCCCAGCTTCTAGCAGCTACTAGCAACAAGTTGGTATTGTCATTTAAACTGGCTGGTGTGGTTTAGATGTATTGAAACAATTTTATCTTTAAACGGTGCCCAAGATTTTAGATTTTTAATCTTTATTTATTTATTTATTGTAGCTTTTAGGTTCTGCTGAACCAGTGAGCCCTCCATTGGTTAAAAACATTGGTATCATCAGGTCAAAGTTATCCCTTAAAAGGTAACCTTAAACTAATCAAAACAACATTATGTACTTTCCTAGTAGTCAGTGATAGAAACAGTCTGCAGCCTATAAAGTACACCAGCCGGATACCATGTAGCCGAGAAAGAAATTCGGATTTAAGTTTTTTAGATCTTGTTTCTAAACTTGAGGGTTTTTTATCTTTAAAAAGTAAAATCCAAATTTGAGAGTGAACTCAAATTTTCAACCTCAAATCAAGCTGAAGATTCTGAGATTCTCCACTGGAGCAATTCAGATTATAAATGTTACGCATATTCAGGTTCTGATCCTCTTGGTATCAGGCCTTGATCTTGCAAGATCTATACTCCTGCCTCCCTACAGTACAAATGTGCAATCAGAATTTTCTTAAAAATCAATACAATAAAACACATTTTGTGAGTTTATAAAACTTGTTTAGCCAGATTGAATTTTTTTGAGGCTCCTACTCATACTTTGTTGATCAATCGTGACTTCCGAGACAACAGGGGCTTCATAGCTAACCAATGCTGTTCTCAGAATCAGATTTGCTGTCGCTCAAATTTAAAGGTCATAAATGTATAGACAGATATAAATACGGTGTGTCTTCATATTTTCTTTATCCTCAAACCTCATTTAGAGAAGGTTCAGTCCCATCATCGCCTCCCTTCTTTCATATAAATACAGATATGGGCAGTATTGCCTGAACACTCCCTCCTATTCATAAGCATATTTCAATAAAAGCCTTTGTGAGCCGCAGAGAGAGCTTGGATGGAGAGCATTTGGAAGAAATGGGGTGAAATTTCTCTCTGAGCCGTTGGAGTCATTGACGTCTTTGAACATGAGTATGTTTCTCTCTGAGGATTTACTTTGACCAACACTCCTTTGAGACTGGAGCTCATGAAGAGCGGCTGCAGCTGTGGCTTGCTGAAAGCGGACTTTTCAATATTTCAGCCTTACGCCGTTTCCCCGCAATAAGAGTGACGGAGAAAAGATTACTTCTGCAAGAAGCACTGAAGCATATGCAAAAAGATAACCTCCCAAAGATAGGTGGAGGGAAAAAAAAGAAAGAGATCTGGATCAAGTTTCATAAACATTCAGCCATAGCTGTAGTTTTGTGTAATCTGACAGTGACAGCCAGCAAATATTTGAAGGTAATAAGGGAACAGCTGAGCCTTGAGCTAGAGAAATATTTCTTCAGTTACAGAAGTCTGATCAGCTCAAAAGGAAATATGCTGTTTATGCTTTCTGTCATATTACTCCTTTCTGGTTTTGCATATTTGGCATCAACTCACTACACTGGAAACTGCCTGTAAAAAGCTTTCTCTTTTTCTACACTGCAAAAAGAGATAGCCTAAAAATAGAAAAAGAACACTAATAATATCATTAGAAAAGTAGTAAAATGATCTGCCTATGAAGCAATTTTTACTCAACAAGATGTCATTAAAATTTAGAAACAAAAGGTTCGCACAGGCATTCCAAAAGGAAATATAAGCTAAAAAAGCAAACTGTTAGATGGATTTTCTTCAAATTAAATGTTATACAGCCCAATGTTATGAATGTAGTGCTTAGTTCTAAGCAAATGTTAGTATTTTTTGAGTTTCAATGAACCTAATTGTTGTTCATTTGGGTAACAGTGACAAAAACACTATTTTAATAAGAAAAAAAATATTAATTTTTTAACTTTCTTAGTACAGGTTAATACATCCTCATAAAATTTAAAACTAGCACTTTTTCTTACAATTCTTATTCTTTCAACTTCTTTGAAATTCAAAATAAACATTTTTAAAATTAAACCAATTTCGATTTTTTTTTTAATCTTAAATTGAGTTTTTCTTTTGTCAAAAGTATGAATCAAAAAAGATTTTTGACTCCTTTTAATTTCCTATTTCTTGATTCTAGGTCTTAATGTGACCAAAAATTCTTGATCGTGCTAATTTTGGGAAAAGATCAGAGCCATGATTAACTAAAACCACCCAAAACCTGGTCAAATATCTTGAAGGTCTAAAATTTTAAGTTTTTAAATCTTTGCAAGATCAAATCGTTCACAATGTTATAATTGTGATAATTTATAGTATTTTAATCAAATTTAAACAAATTTATTCTCAGAAGAACTGTAGAATAAGAAATATGAATCTACATGATACATGAAGACATGATGGGACACAAAAGCTTTCTGCAAAATCCTGCATCAACCACCTAGACTTCACTGTCTATTGTCATCAGCCTCATGACGGTCGAGGAGTCTTGGATCACCTCTGGGTTTGCTTGTATTCACTTCAAGGACGTTTGTTCATGCACATCTCATAAAATCCTCAGCTGGCGTAAAGTCTTTGAGTCATGAAGACGGACCTTTACCATTCTTCTGTAAAATTACATTTTACATGAACAGTATAAGTTCCGGGTGTAAAAATCGGAGATAATCAGCTGACATTAGCAGCCTCGCGTCCTCCATACTCTCTACCAAACCACCTGGGAATGATGGGACATGCTGAAAGGTGAACAAACTTCCTTAACCCTAATCATCACATTTGATATGTCTGTTTTTGAGGTCCCTTTTTCATTAGCATGACCCAATTTTTTCTTAAAAATCCATTTTGTAGAACTTGATCCATGTTTTCTGCTGTGTCGTGCAATATCATTCCACTAGGGGCAGTAGAGGGGCTTTTCCTGCTTATTTCAAAATGGCTGCCTCCAGGAACACTTTTGGTGGGAAAAGTTTAGCTAATTTTTCAAACTTTGTGGTGAGAATAACTCATCTTTTGTTATTCTTTTAATTTAACAACTATTTGCTGTTTTAAAGGAATGTTAATATTCAATTATAGTAATTCACAAAACAGTTGCACCATGTTAAAAATGTGTCTAAAATTGGGACGGTGGGTAAATAAGGTGTTTTTTCCTTAACACTCATATTAATATTTTTGCCACCTAAACTAAAGTTGTTTTGAGCAAAACTTTACCAAATCATCATACTTATCATAATTGATACTATTTATATTTTATACATTTTGCATATTTTACACTGTAAAAAAGTGAAATATTGGATCAATTTTACAAAAGCTCTAATTTGTTTTTATCAAATTTATTTTTAAGATGAGTAAACCATCAACTCAAAATTCTAATTTGATGAAAACTAATAATTTTAAATGTAACAAATTACAGGACTTTTGGTAATTGATCCAATGTTACACTTTTTTCAGTGTAGGGATTAAAAATATAAATTTTAATTCTAAAAAATTACATTTTCCTGCCATTTTTTCAATGTAGTGAGCCTCAGGGTCTTGCCTGGCTTTGGGTTTTATGGCGCTTTAGGCATAAAAAGAATTCTGCGTCTCTAATAGAGCGTGAGATTGCTGAAGCTGGCTCGAACCAAGTAACTGCGTGTGGAGTCAAGTGCACAATCTGACTGTGCCACCAATTTGCCAACAATCTATTTGAAAGCAGGAGGATTCGACCTTTTAAATGTGTGGAAAAAAAACACTAGATGGATAGTTAAATAAATCTTTTTCGACCAAAAAGTGAAATTTCAAGCAATTTTATATAAGTAAAAAAGACAAACCTCTGCTTTTAGCCCATGTTTCCTCCTCTACCTTTTTTTATCCTTAAAGTTTTAAAGAACCACTAACAGTGACAACAGCACACCCCCTCTCCTCCCCCCAACCTAGACAGCAGCAGCGACAGGAAGGGAAGGGCGCCTCTCTGCAGAGTTATTGATTACATCAAACTTTTGAGTTACTTTATTTACATTTTTAAACGTTTTATTTTTTATTTTTACATTATATGAGTGGTGTTTCAAACGATTTAAAAAAAGAAAAAAATATATAAATATATATAATCACTGCAGATTGGTGTCCCCTAAACCAGAAAGCGTCCTAGGCAGTCGCCTATGCTCATTTTACGGTTCCTGCATTTAGATTTCAATCCTAAACAACAGTCTAAGACACTTGAACTTCTCCTCCAAAAGATAAGTGTAAAGTTATTGAGTTTAACTTTACAAATTAAAAAACATATTTACAAATACTTTATTTACTACCTTGTTACAAACTTCTGCAACTTCTGCTTATGCTGACTATCATTTGATTTAATTGCTTTTATATTTGTAATCAACAACTCTTTTGTAGCCTGCGGCTCTCTGGATGCAGAAAGCCGACGCTTTGATAGTCGTGGGTTGCAGGGGGGAGTAATAACTTTAAGGAGCTTATTTTGCATGGAAGAAGAGTGGGACCACCTGATTATTTGATCTCCCGTTCATGAGCTGCACATCCCATCTTGGGGGGTGTGACAACGCTGGAGGATTAGGGATAGAGTTTTGCGTCGCTGTCACACAGAATAATGTTCACCCTCTGGTTTTGCTGCAGCTGCACATCCCGACAAGCAACACCTGTGTGACTGCTTTCACTGCAGCATACAGAGTGTTTCATCTGATAGATGTTTGCTGCACGACCATCAGACATGCCTGTAGGTAACTTCCAGACTCAATCCAGCTCAGAGTTTCTGCGTCTGCTGGAAAGCATTTCGCCACAGAGAGGGAGCGACTTCAAGAGCTCTGGTCTTGACAATCATATTATACTAAAGTAATGAGTGTTGGGATGAAACAGTTTAACACAGCCGCTCAGTTATGATGAAATAAAACTCTTCCCTCTGTGCTCAGTTGGTGCTACAGCCAGTCCAAGTTCCTCCCACACGTTGCTCTCATTTATCTTGGAGGCGCAGCGTACAAAGATGCCCACCTGCTCACATTCATCTCAGCAAGAAATGTAATCATTTTCAGGGTGGAGGGAAGCCGGTGCAGCACAGGAACTCGTTGTATCTGCAGCCTCTGATATGAGTGGAATTACGCGTGTGCATAAAACATGGGAAGCAGCTATTTGAGCCAAGTTTCATTTTTTTTTAATCATTTGCATATGGATATGGTGGCATTTCTGTCTTTTCTTTCACAGCCAGTTGTGAGCGACATGACTCATCACTTCCTCTTTATCCCGCTGACCTTTGTGCAGATTGTGCGGACTTCATTTGTCAGCCGCGCTGCATTTAGAAACGATAATGCGTCGCTGAAGGTGCATACATTAGAAATGCTAATGGCATACAATGAAAATGAAATTGCGTGCATGTTAATGTGGCGGCAGGAAAAAAGCTATTCCCCTGCTGTGTTTTGTTGGTTTTGCTTTTTCCTGCCTCGTTTAAGTCATCAAAAATCCCCTTTTTTATGCTTAAAATGCAAAACAAATATATTTTCAATAAAGGGAGTCTCAAAGCAAACAATAATAGGGTTTTTATTTAGCTGTCCTCTCCCAACACCAAAACACACGGAGGTTCTTTTAAACCGTATTATTAAAAATCATATTACTGAGTGCTTTCATAAGTGGAATATTATCTCCAATGTGCAAATTATTGCACCAAAGGAAATTAACAAAATCCATTTTACCTCAGTGCAAAATTTTAATGTCATCTTCAGAATGAAACCTGCTGACATTTGAGGTCCAATGCAAATTTGTAAGGCTTTATATTTAAATAAAGATTTGGTTGAACGTGTTGGGACAGAGGAGAAACAACTGAAGCCCTTTGGCGAGAATAACAATGAAGTGTGAGGTGAAAGGGGACATTTTTAAATAAAATTTTATAATCTTCTGCAAGGAAGTCTATAGCTGCTAATAAATTTGACGTATTTAACGTAATTAACAGAGAATATTAACCCTTTAAAACCTGAGGCGTCACCAGTGACACTTTAACACAAAATATATAACATACTTGAACTTTTCAACCGTCACCCCACTTTTCTCGTTCACAATCTACTAGAATTACATTGACCATGTTAAAGGTTGAAAAGTTACAGAAAATCAAAGAACATAAACACAATATTTTGGGTTCTACATACAAAATGAGTCCATTAAACTTGTTAAAATTTGAATTATTTGAGCTGAAATTCACCTTTCTCAGCTTTAGAATCCACTGGAATTGCGTGAATTGACTAGTTTGAAGAACGTGTGTTGTTTTGTTGTCGCCGGGAATTTCCCTGGTGTTAAAGTCACCTCAGAACATGTGGGTCTTTAACCTTTAAACACTCACATGCTCGATCAGTTTATATAAACTGATTGTTTCAGATCAGTTAATACAAATTTAGGTTAAACGTTCACATCACCCTCGACAATCAAGTGACCACTTCCAATAACAACTTGAATTTTAAGGCTTCTGCGTTTCAAAACTCACACAAGCTTCTACTACCGTTTTTTAGACTCTGCGTGTCGATTGAACGCACGTTGAAAGTTAAATCAGATTAAATTTTAACCAGTGGGGACTTCACTTTGGTAGACACATAGATAGCGATCATGGAAGAGAAATTACTGATTTCGGTTTGTGCCCACTATTTTATGTGCTTGAATAGAGCAATGAAGAAAAAAGTCTGGAGTAAGAATTGTGAGATTTTACACCAAATCCCTTCCATTTATGTGCACCAGTATCGGGTAGTGAGCGTGACTACAGCTTTCTGGAAGTCTGTGCTAGAAATGTGGAGCATAGAAGATCAATCCGCTTCTCCATGTTTGGTGAAACTGACAATAATCCAGATGACCAGAGAGGTCAGGCTGGTACATCCTGGATCAGGAGGTCAGTCATGTGTTTTGGTGGAGAACCATTCAAAGCTTTATTAACCAGCAACAGAACTTTAAAGTCCAACAACGATATAAAAATGTTCCCAGTGGTTTTTTTAATTACAATTATGCAGTTTTTTCCATTTTTTTTTAAACTGTTGTTTTCTAGGTCGTCGTTTCTGCCGATTGACAGTAGGTCATTAGAAATTCACCTCTAAGTTGTAATCTGGACTTTTGGTTTGGAGTAAGCCCGGCCCTACTTCCTATTATCCATCTGTTTACACATTCTTCCACCAGTTTACAGCTCCTCACACTCCCAACCTAACATTACCGGTGCAAAATAAATGCTGAGAAATACTGGAGCTATTCAGGCGGACAGTTTTAAACCAGTTGTCGGCTTAGACAAGGAAAACAAAGATTTTATATGGATTTACAAGTGGATCCAGGGATGCATGCCCTTGTAGGTCACACTTACAAGCTTTTTCCAACTGCATTATTTTTCGTCTGCTCCTGATTCACCGCAATTTGAATATAAAAATACTGAAAAATGCAGTTTTAAGCTTAATTTTATTTATATATGTCCTCCATTATGAGAAAAATGCTGCAAATGCATATTAAAAACACTAAAAAACACAATTTTCTTTGGAATGGGTCTTTGAAGTCCATAAAAAACTGAACAGGTGTGGTTTACTTTTAATTGTCAAGCTAAAATAGTAAAAAAATTGCACATTTGTGTGTATTTGTGGAGGCATACAATAAAGCACACATTGATCCTTCTCTGCTTATACAGGTTCAGTAAACAAGACAGCATTTGAGCTCCAACTGAATACTTTAATGAAGGCTTTATTCAGATTTTCATAATCCACCATAAATTATGGGTTTTAGGATTATTTATTTTAATCTTTTTTTTCATAATTCTGCTTCACATCCTTTTAAATATTACGGCAAAATTGAGGTTTCATGTGAAATAATGCTTCAAATATGCCATTTTATAGGCTCTTTCATCCAAATTGCTCACAACGACACACTTTTCAGAGTGGGAAGTGTCCACATGGATTTAAATGATGAATCTTGCATTTATGGAGTCACAGAACCCACAGATCTGCTACTTAAGACCACATCAAAACAGAACCCTCGCTGAGAATATTGCGCCGCCGTATCAAAAAGTGCCTGCAAATTGGTTCTTTATCATGAAACTAAATGTGCCACATGTTCTCTAGAGTCCTGCTGTAGACGAGGTTTGTGCTTCTGCAGACCGTTCATAATTTTCTTTCAGGAGATTGTCTTTATCTCACCTGTGACTGGGAATTGTTGAAAGTTTTGTTGCTATCCAGTCTTTTTTTTTTTTTGTATCTCAGATGATAATTGTCCTCATCTGTTTGAAGAAAACAAATCTGAAACTACTTGATGTGGAAATATTTTTGATTAATGGGAAAAATGCGAGAAACTAATTTTAGTACGTCCTCAAACATTGCAATAAAACTGTCAGTGGCTGGGATAATTTCTGCCGACATAAAGCCATCAAAACAAAAAAAAAAGGAGATAATTGACACATATGCACTGCAAACTTTTTCTCCCCTTATTAGTCTTGAAATAACTCAGGAAACAAAGAAATGCATTTACTCAGTTCACTGGCCCAGCTCCTATTACCACAACTTGAATTGTTTTGAGTATTTCATTATCTCGATTGTCTCCATTATTATTCCTCTGGCCAGATTAAAATCGCTCCTCATGTAAATTCATGCAGGACTGATGAAGCCAGAGTGCAGATACGCTCAACAGAGCAGTACACGGAATTTAATCAAGTGTGGCATTCAAATTTGGATGAGGCTCTGTAGTTTGGTCCATGCTCCGACACTCTGAGAATGTGCCCCAGTACAGTTTAATGTAGAGGCTATTTAAAATTCCTTCACACATGCTTTCTCTTTCTTTCAGTGTCCATTTTGGACTCTGTTCGGCAGAAAATTGCTCTGTCATCCCTGCAGTCTCCATCCAGACTCATCCCATATGTCTCTGACAGTAAAAGAGATGGATTGGTACTTGTATCCTTCTAACGTCTATGATTACTATTACAAGATATTTTTAAGATTTGTTGGAAAAGCTTAACTAGAATGTACCAGGCGGAAAGTCGTCAGGTACTTAAATTAGGATCATCAGGAACATATTTTTTAATTGATAACCATAAAATATTACACATTTTATTTGAATTATTATACATTTCTGGACATTCTGTTATGAAAACTCTTTAAAAATTAAGATTTTTTTTTAAGGTAAAATCATCAGGTGTTGACAGCTTTCATGCTAACCAAGAAAATCTGTAAACGAAAAGGAACTACCCCCCTGGAATCACAGTAAAATGGTGTAATCCAGGAGTTTGCAGCCTTTAACACTAAAAAAATGCAAATTTTCTTCAGTTTCTTTACTCAAAACTAAGCATTACCTCATCTTTTAGAACAAAAAAAACTCTTATGTGGCCATTAATCCAATAATTTATAACACGTAGCTTTTAAAATCATCAATAACTGAATTTCAATAGTTGTATGATTATCTTTATATAACATGTTATCTTATTTTACTCTTCACAGCTGTCCATGCAAATTCCTTTCAAAATAAAAGTATGTTCATCCTGCTGCAGCTGATTTACTTGAATTCAAATGTAAGAAAGCCAAACCAAACATGGACTTTTCTTTCATTGTGGCACACCGTCATCATTTTTACCTTTTGGCATCAAAAAATGAACATAAAAATATTGGTGAATATAATTTAAAAAAGAATCGCTATGTGCTTTTACAACTCTAATAAAAGACTTTGGATTTTACTATCATTTTGCAGAGTTCTTTAATGTTTTAAAACAATAAACATAAATGGCAAAGCTTAGTGAACTTAAACAAATTCACCAAAAACTATCCAATGCTACAAGAACATGGTAAAAAAACCAAGAAGACAATTTTCCTTAAGCCATGTGTGACTGACAGGAGGGAGAACTGTAGACAGAAAACGAACAAAACCAAGAAAAAAATACAGAAAAACAAACCAAAATGCACAATCCTCACAAGCACCATCAAAGGCAGTTTAATCAGTCTTCTTCAGAAGAAGAAAATGTTTCATGATGGTGTTTTCACACCAAAGCCACACAGAGAATGTAGCAGATTTATAAACACACAATGCCAGTTGATTAGATGTTGCCCTAAAAAGCGTGTGGAACTGTACACGGAAAACACAAGTGCGCTTTTAGACTCAAATCCTGGTCAGGATTTGTTTGAGAGATGGATGGATCCGAGTCTGAGAGAAAACCTGACACTTCAGCAATCCAGCAGATAATCATAACCTTCCTCTTAGAGGTACTGTCGGTCTGAGAATGTTCTCTTGAGAGATTTTCTCTTTTCATCGTACCACATGAAGATTAGCTTCTGCCTTTGGGACATAGATGTAATATAACTATCCACATCTCAAAGGCATCTTATCTAGTTACTTATTGATGAGACATTTCATCTGGGTGTCAACTTGTGTAGGAGTTTTTGTCTCAAGAGTTGAGAGTCTCCTTGTTTTGTTTTTGTTTTGTTGCTGCGGCTCTTGTTCAGAGATGTTTTTCCCTCCATGTTTTATCTTGAAAGAGTGTTTCCATCATTCATGGTGTCTAGCTTCAATTCCTTTGATTGTCTGTCTCTGTGATTGTCTGATGTGTCTCGATTGTTGTTGCCACCTGAGTCTCGTCAGCCCTTGCGTGTATATTTAGTGCTATCTCCATATTCCTTTGCTAGTCCATCCGCTCCTTTTGCTCGTCATATCCCTGTGATCAGTTCTAGTCTATCTGGCCTCATTCACCCTGTCAATCTACCTCCTGGTTCTCAGGGATCGTGTTTTCTGGGTTTCATAGACTTAGTCTTTCATAGCAGATTTTCTACTTTGACTCTTCTTGATCAAAGTCTTTTGTCCTGATCTGAAATGAAGGCTTGAGTGTTTCCATTTGTGGTTGAAATCATTCTGGGCCTCATTAGTATTATATAAATGAAAAGTTCTTCAAACGTGGTTAGATTATCACAGGTTGGACTTGGAAAGGCGGATGCACATTTACAGTGGAGGAAAGTATTTGATCCCTTGCTGATTTTGTAGGTTTTCCCACTTAAAAACATTTTGTCATCTTAATGGTAGATTCATTCGAACTATAGCTGCATGTACATGTGCAAAATGTCTTTAATCTGATAAAAGATAAGATTAGAATTAAACTGTCTACATGGGCCCTAAAAATCTTTATCCAATTGTAACCAGCGTACACATACATCACACTTTTGATCGGAGTAAATCATTTTGACCTGTACAGAACAATCTAAATACCGGTAAAAAAGCAATAGAAGAAGAAATAGTGAGTTCCATTGAAAACAAAGAGCAAGATAAGCAGGGTTTTATTATTATTAATAATATTTTTAGTATTTTCTGAATCTGTGCATCCAGTGCTTTTGGCTACAAGGACCCGGAGGAAAGGGCAAGAGTTTGACATTTAGCCTTGGATGTGCTTAAAATCTGTGTAGGCAATGCAGCAATTCAGCATGGCCACACGTAAATATGTGGGAATGACATCCGCCTTTATTTTGACTGGACATGATTGGTAATGCCATCACATGCTTATCTCCAAGTCGTCACATATAAACATGTGGCTAAGGACCGTCACTTTTTGACGTTTTGGGTGTCCCCATGTATTTGTAAAACCATGGTCCGCAGTCCTTGGGACACGGTACCAGATGCTGTACCGGACAGGGACTGGTCATCAGGATGGGTACCGGTACCATAACCAGACACCGGACCCGAACCGGTGCTGCTGTACCGGGTTAGGGTTAGGGTACCAGTACTGGTACTGGCTTAGGGTATCGGTGCGCTCCGCGTCCCGCTACTGGAGCAGTTCCAGTTTGTGGCCCGTAGGTTGGGGACCTGTGATTTAAAAAAAACACTCAGTTCTTGTTGCGGAGGGGTCCTTAACCAAACTTCAATATATGACGAGTTGAGAATGCGTTAGTAATACGGGTGTGTATTGGCAAGAGTCGGGCGATAAGATACATATCCTGATACGTGTCTCACGATACGATATGTATCACGATATACATACCGTATATCCCAAGACCAGAACAGTTTGTCTGCTCAGAGCGACATTTCCGCACTCCAGTGCTGTCTCCGCCAGCTCACACAGACATTAAAATTTGAACCAGTTTAACTTCAGCCAATCAGGGACATGGATTTGGTATTGACGAAAAGATGATGTCTCTAAACGTTGATAATTGATCATGAAGGATAAATGAATAATTGCTGTTTTAACAGCTGAAAATATACAATGACACCAAGTCTTTCATAAATATTTCAATTTTTAAAACAGAATCACATGTGAAGAGTTTGTGGCTTTTAGCATAGATGTGAATGCTGTCATGCTGTCATAGACGTGAATGCTGTCTAGGAGCTTTGTATGTTGTGATGTCGTTTGTCTGCATTCATTTGACTGGAATGGGACTCAGAATATATGAAGCCTTTGTCTCTGTCTGCCGAAGGTAAAACCTTCAGAAACACCAGCAGTGATCACATGTTTTTGCAGTGGAAATGTGTTTGCTGACGGGTTTTTTTCTTTAAGAGTTGTCACAAGATTACGGAGAGATCTACTATTTCTACTATTACTATTGAGAGGAGTGTTTGCACATTTTCAGTTTTCTGTAAGTCAGTGTACAGAGAATTACAGATTAATATTATCCTATGTTCCATCGTGACAGGTTGTGACTCTCTTGGCAAATTATTGTTCCATTGGTGCCTTTTCTTTTTTCCCCCAAAGGTACACGTCCACATTTCAAGATCTGATCGCTCAGCTTCTGGGAATGCATTATGAGGCTGCTGTGATCTTGTATTTATTGGAGCGGTATCACAACTCAGAGATGTGGTAAAATGTGGAGTGTTGTATTTCAAAAAGAGAAGAATTTTGATTCAATAAAAGATTAAAGAGGAGGCTTTGCTGGGAGCTTTTTTTTTTTTTACCAGACCCATGCCTGCCATACGTCTGAGGGGAGATTAGCAGTTGGGGGACAGGCGGATATCAGACAGATGGGGGAGGCTGGAGCAGAACGTACTAGAAAGCATCTACAAAGCTCACCACAGCTTTGCTGTTATGTGTTAAACTGTGACACTGGTGTTGTTTATATTGATTTTCCTCGCTATTCTCCTAGTTTTATGCTCATTTCTGGTTTTGTAAAGAGCCTGGACAGAAATGATAAGTGTTTGGTGCTTCGAAGAGACAATCATCATCGGAATTTTCTGTAACAGGAGTATATTTAAAAAAAAAAATAGATCAAGAATTTAAGAGCAATAAAAATGGATTGCAAATAAGTGATTTCATTGACCAGGCATCCCTTTGTCTTTAAATTTTATTTCAGAGGCATGCCCCTCATAAAGCATTGTACGGTGTGGTCCAAATTCTTATGCAAACTGTATTTAAGTGTCAAAAAGAGGAAATTATTGGTTTTTCAATCATACTCCTCGTGTCTCTGGGCTCTTTGGATCACTGAAATCAGTCTCAGACACCTGTGATCATTAGTTTGCCAGGTGAGCTCAATTAAAGGGAAAACTACTAAAGAAGAATGTTCCACATTGTTAAACAGACCAACATTTTCAAGCAACATGGGAAAGAAAAAAGAATATCTGCTGCTAAAAAGCGTGAAAAAACTTAATTTTTTGGACAAGGTAGGAAAGCCGTAGATATTACACCAAAACCTAGTCATGATCGTTGTACTATTAAGGGATTTATGGCCATAAATGGGTTTATGCAGATTAAAGGCAAAATGAAGAAGGTTTCTGTCAGACAAATACATGGGTTTAAGAGAGCAGCTGCAAAAATAAAATTTTTTTCACAAACGGGCAGACAGCTGATTCCACGTGCAGCAGGTTTATTAGGAAGACAGGAGCCCAGCACAGCTAAAAGTCCACAAGCTAAACCAGGGTCAGAAAGGCAGAGGTCAATCACGAGCATGGGAGCATGAAAGAAAAGACTAGAGGTATCAGAGTGCAGGCGAGGGTCAGGGCAGGCGGCAGGTAATCAGAGATCAGAAGATCAGGTCCAGACAGAACGCTCGGTAATACAGGCAGGGTGGCACAAACAATACTTCACACCGAGTGAGGCTTTGTGTGCTGTCTAAATTATGTGGATGATTGTCAATGAGGGCCCACTGGGGTTGCTGGGACATGTAGTGTGTTTAGTACACTGGAGACTCCTGTCAAGAATATATTTGAAGCTGCTGGTGTCTCTGGAGTCCCACCAACACCAAGGTGTAGGATCCTCCAGAGGTTTGCAGTTACACCTCAACATTCTATTCATCCCCTCCTACACTCACATGCAGAAATGGCTGTAGTGGGCCCAGACATACATGAAGACTCATCTTCAGTTTTGATCGTAATGAGTGCTGTGCATCCCTCGATGGTCCAGATGGATGGAATAGTGGGTGGTTGGTGGACGGTCACTATATCCCAACAAATCTGCAATGACAGAAAGGAGGTGGCAGAGTCATGGTTTGGGCTGCAATTATGGGGAGAGAGCTGGCCGGCCCCTTAAGGTGAGAAAATGACATCTGACAATTATGTGGAGTTTCTGACTGACCAC
>NC_050524.1:9478523-9513601 GCF_002922805.2 Oryzias melastigma | reverse complement strand
GGTGGATGGTCACTATTTCCCAACAAATCTGCAATGACAGCAAGGAGGTGGCAGAGTCATGGTTTGGGCTGCAATCACGGGGAGAGAGCTGGCCGGCCCCTAAAGGTTTCAAAATGACCTCTGACAATTATGTGGAGTTTCTGATTAACCACTTTCTTCCATGGTGCAAACAGAAGAGCCATCCTTTCTGTAACCAAATCATCTTCATGCATGGCAATGCACCATCTCATGCTGCAAGGAATACCTCTGAATCATTGGCCGCTATAGGCATAAAAGCAGATAAACTGATAGTGTGCCCCTCCCATCCAACCCTGACCTCAACCTTATTGAGAACATTTGGAGCATCCTCAAGCAAAACATCTCTGAGGGTGGAGGCGGTTCAAACTCAAACAGCAGCTCTGGGAGGCTATTCTGACATCCTGCAAAGATTCAAGCAGAAACTCTCTAAATAGCTCAATTGATGCAAGAATTGTGAAGCTGCCACTAAATATGGGGTCCTATGTTAAAATGTTTTGATTGAAATACCTTTAGATTTGATTAAATATAACCTCCTAATGCAGCAAATTCAACAAATGACCATTTTCAGTTCTTAAGAATCTGTAAAATGTTGTGAAACTCTGCTGTGTGGAATGAAGTTTTTTTTAATTTTTGAACAAAATACTGTTATCTTTAGGAAGTATCAATAAGATTTACTATAAACTTTAATGGTTAGTGATGTGAAAATAATGCTGTCTGCCATTTGTATGGAATATTAAAAAAAAAAAAACATTGAAAATATTGTTTGCATATAGTAATTTGTAACACGCTTTATTTTTGTTTTACTCTGTAATGATTGCCATCTTCTAATGAATTTGCATTTAATTTGAATGACAGACATTTTAAAAAGCGATTAATTTTAATCTAATTCCAAAAATGTACATTTTATGACAAGTTTTTTTTTCCATTGAAAAATAGATCAGAAAGTAACACAAAATGATTTAAGTCCTTCTTTAAAAACATGTTTAGAATGCAGCCATTTTTCCTATGTGTCTGTCTTATTTATGTATTTGAGCACTCTGCCTCTGATTGCAACGCATTTGTGGGACGAGAATGTACTTCATCAGACCTGCAGTTCAATCAAATGTGCTGTCATTCAAAATGTTCGCCTTCACATAAAATGTCAAAAAAAGCCTAGAGTACAATTTCGATAAAAGCTGAAAGCTTGAGTGTATGTTTGTGTCCTTTCATACTAAGAAATGGCAGACCTTATAGATATAGTGCTTTCAGTGAAAAATGTTCTACAAAAGATAACATTTAAACCAACCTCCAAAAAAAAAAAAAAAAAAAANGAAAAAACGTGCAAATGTTGAGGCGTCTGTAAATAAAGACTACTATAAATCTAAATGTCTCCACTTACTTTTAAAACGCAATTTTTATCAGCAACTCGAAAAAATCTAAAGTGCACTCTACGGTCAAGAAGACACAACAGATTTAAAGGAAGAACTCCCTCCAGGTTTTGAACTGGGATTGGAGAACTGCTGGCAGTCAATAGTCAGATGGTTGAGTGTGTGCGTTCCCATTGTGAACAAGTTGTATGAAGGTGTCGCAGGTTCCCCTGAGTGACAAAAAAATCCCCTTAATTCATCCTTAGAACCCCACTGTAATTATATTTTGATCTATTTTAAAAGCATTTCCAGTGGGGGTTTTTTTATGCTATGGTAACAAATACAACTGTTGCCACGCGATGGGAAGGCATCGGCAGAATCTCCAAGTTTGTATCCGCCCCCCGCTGATGTTTTTGAAAGTTGTAGGTGTGGTCATGAATGTAGACAGTGTAGTCAGGCAGCTGTCAAAAAGTCTCATGTCTTGTCATGCACCTAGATGTGTGAAATTTTTTCTCCGCATATGACCCATCACTTGGGGAACGGTGAGCTACAGACACAGCCGCACTCGGGACCCCCAATCCGATCCCTTAACGCTGAATGTCAATCAGGTCCCATTTTTAGAGTCTTTGGTAGGGCTTGACCTGACTCATGACTTTCCAGTCTCAGGGCAGACACTCTACCTCACGGCCACTGAGCTCAATACAGTGTGAAATCAGGTCACTGCGGGGCAGCCACTGGATTGCTGGTCTTCAGCAGCTCTGATTGGATGATCTGTAAATGTTTCCGGACGGCGGCCGTCCACGTCAAGTACCACTAACCGCCCTATAATCCAGGCTACAAAAAAAGTGGGCTATTCTGCACCACTGGTCATTGGCAACTCAGATTTTAAGAGTAATATTAATTAATTATAATCTTGTAATTTTAGAAATTAACACATTTCTAGACACGTCTTCCAAGAAAGCACAGCGTTCTGTATTCTTCTCAGCATCAACTGTATCTCCTGAATAAGCAGGTGGTGCTATAAACACCATGATGAGTTCTGTGCAGTTCAATACCATCTTCCCATTTGGATTTATGGTAGGTGGGATCCCCAGATTGACATCCGGTCATCGCCAGACCCCCATGTCAACATGTCTCTTGCGCTACCAAACTATTTCTAACAATCGGACGCTGGCAGTAGGACGGTAGCACTAGGAGAGGGGGGTGGCTGGAAGGTGACAGTTAGATATTGGTG
Organism: Oryzias melastigma; assembly: GCF_002922805.2. Lineage (NCBI taxonomy): Eukaryota > Metazoa > Chordata > Actinopteri > Beloniformes > Adrianichthyidae > Oryzias > Oryzias melastigma. Next base: position 9,511,003 of record NC_050524.1, on the reverse strand, counting down.
GATCATCAAATGATTTTGGGCCCTTTGGGGACCCTCCCATCAGTCAATTATCCTGCTGATGCCTTCCTGCCACCCGTCTGTCACTGGCTGTCACCGCTCAACCTCCAAATGTGCCTGGGCGGCCACAGACTGAAACTATGACTGCCGCCTCCTGATTACGAATACCAATGGCAGCCACCTGCCGAATTTGCTGAAAAACTGGAACTTAAGTCATCGTGCAGCGGCATTTTTGGGATATGCCGTTTTTAGCCTAAAATAAAATAAAAAAAACTGTCATTCTTTTGGATAGAGTTTGTCCAGAACAACAATAATTCATTAAAAATTGGCCTCTGAGTTGTGGGCGGGACTTCTGATGCGGAGTAACCCCACCCCCTTCCCTTTTACGTTGCTGAGAGTTCGAACCTTGCGGCTCCCCCAGGACCAGTGGTGCAGTGTATTTTCTGTGTAATAAATAAGTTAGAAATAGCATTTTTGGATCACCTCTTAATTCCCAACAAATTGAAATATGTAGAAATGCCATTTTGAGATTAATTTTCTTTATATATGTCCTCTATCTTCAGAAAAATTCTGGAAAAACATGTAAAAAAAACACAATTTTCATCGCAGTGAGTCTTTGCAACTCTGTACATTTAATTGTCAAAAATACATAAATGAGTTTTTGTGAGTCTTTCTTTAAAACAGACATACAGTGTCTTTCAAAATCCCTCTTTTAGATTTGACATTTCTAACTTTTTTTATTAAACTTTCTGACTGCTGGAAAACCCTTTTACACTGTCAACAACCTTCACAGGACTTTTTAGTTCATCCAGTTCATTTTTTTTTCTTTGCTTTTTCTGCTGTCATATGGTCACACACACACCTGCAAATGCATTGTGGGCAGTGTGGGGGGTTGGTGTCTTAGACATGTTGACAGGTGGACTGCGGAGGCTGGAAATCAAACCACCGACCCGCCACTGGGTTGCTGTCTGCTGCCACCACAAAATCTGATGCTGCACATCCACATACAGTTTACGGTGTGCAGATGTAATATTATTTTTTATTATTGTGTGATTTCTTTGACTTTTTAAAGCATGTTTGGTGTTTTTGCATTGCTCTATATCTTCTTGTGCAAATAGGATGTATTTTAACCTATTTACTTATATATATATATATATATATATATATATATATATATATATATATATATATACGACCACTCCTTGACCAGTGTTACTGTAGTTTTTTCTGTATTAGTAGTTTTTATGCTTCCAAATATGAATTTAGAGAATATTTAAACTTTACTAATAAGTACTCAAGATAATTCTTTAATCCTTTTTTAAGCATGCACATCACTCGGGTTAGGTCGCACTGTCAAAATACTCAAATATAAATTTTTCATTACAAAATCACAGTTTCTGATATAAAAAAACTATCTGACAACAGTTTTTTTGTGCCCAAAAATATAACAGTTACTTTAAAAAATAAAGTTCAGTTTGACAAATGTATGTCAAGTTTTTGAGTAAAGATCAATTTGATATAGAAAAATCTAATTTTCCAAACCTAGAACATGTGGAGGCTCTAACTTGTATTGTCTTTCTGGGGGAAAAAATACATTCAGCAGACTATTAGCCTTAAAAAATTACAAATTCAACTTTTTCCAAATGGAAATTTGTTTTTTGCTAATCACCTCATCTTTAGTTTAATCATACTCTTGGAAACTTATTACAGCTTTGACATAATCATTAAATTTGCTTTAATAAATATTAATTTAAGTTTTCGTTTCTCATTACTTGGCTTAAATATAGAATTTCCCATATATGTTTATTATTATTATTATTATTATTTGTGATGGATTTTTTCAGCATGTCTTCAGAACTATTCACTGAATCCAAAGAATATGTTGAAAAAAGACAAATCTGACACACCATCCATCTGCTTTAGTATAATACAACCATCACAGGTCTGTGGCTGCCAAATGTTCCTGTGCCCTTGTTCAAATACCCAGCACAGCCCATTGAAGCTGTGCAGCCCATCTGTACCTCCATCAATATTATTTGTAAAACTGTGCAGCCCAGTCCAAAGCCTGCAGTCAGAGCATCCACGCAAGACAGATTTTTTGATCCACTCTCCGGCCGAACTGCCGCTTCAGTGCCTTCTGCCTGATCAACTGCCTTCTCTGTGAGGGACCAGTCAGTTGTGTTGTAACTCAAATGTTTCAGAAACAGACTTTGTCTCTACATCGACTGAGACCAAGAATGACTCACGAGTCTCCTGGACTGGTGAGCTTCTAGATAAAACCTTTTGTTCTGCAGCAAGATTTCTGTCAATACGGAGATGAAGCAGAGGTTTTAGGCACCACATAACCCTGCTGAAACGTGTCAAGAAAGCACCGAAACTCAAGTGCAAAAAGAAAAAAAAGCTCTTACTTTGAAGAAAATGTAACTTCCTCATATATTTGTGGGCTGCATCTTTCACAGCTTGTTATGAAAACTTATTTTTAATTGGCTAGCACGCTTTCATCTCAGCTGAGAACCACCTTCATGGGCATCAAAGCGCAGCGATGTGACAGCCATACACATCCCTCTTAATGCTGAACTTTTTACTCCACCAGGATGAAATCAGACCTGAGAGCAAATCAGGCCAGAGCAGCAGCAGATATGAGTTATGTTGCCGTGTTGGAAAATTCCTCTTTTTTTGTGGCGGCATTGACACGTTATTTCACCGTTGAGTTGCTTAACAGAACCACCAATGGAAACCAGCAAGAAACACTTGGCTTTTTTTTAGAAAACCGAATAAAAAATATATTTTATTCAAGTTTAAATAGAAATTCACCAACTTTTGTATTTTTAGAATAGACTGATCATTTCAAATATCTTAAACCATGTGTTTATTCGGAGTAGCGAGGTATGTTTTCAATGCTTTCTATCCCAGTGCACCTGGTGTTCAGCTGCTCTCTGGTGTTCAGCTGTCATTGTGATCAGCTGTGATGTGTGCATGCGGATGACAAGACAATTTTCTTATTCTCATCTGGACTGAGCTCTTGGGCAGGCTATCACCTTGAATCAGAACCATGTTCCCTCTGAGTGGTAAAACAGCAACGCGCCAGAGTTCAGAGGCCTGGCGGTGGACGACACATGCACAAATCAACATCCGTGTCTGTCAACAGACCCTTCTAGAAATCATTTATTGTGTCCGATAGTGCGTGGGGTTTAATCTTATTTTGCAGAGTGAATGTTAAGCCCTGACAAACTTTAGTGTGTGCACAGGAATCCTCCAGCTCTTGGAGAAATCGTGTTCTTTGACGCCATCTGCTGGATTTGAATCCATATCCTTATTCTGAGGGTTAAAAGCACATTCGCTCTGCAAAATAAGTCTCAAATGAGATCATATTCTACTTGATATTCATTGGTGGCTTAAATTCCTGTTATTTTGTGAAGATTTCATGTTTAAATATGTTGCATTTTACTCAATCTGAACCTCTTGGTGCAAAGAAATTATAATTCTACATCTCATATAGTTTTTTTTATAGTATAAACTGTGGGAATGTATACATTTCTTAAAAAGAATTGTATTTTAAAAAATAGGAAATACTTCCAAAATATATTTTATGCTGTTCTGTGTTTTCGTTTAGTGCCTTTTATTTTTGTTTTCGTCTGGAAACGTGTCTTGGGAAGCTACATTGGGAGACGTTGCCAGTGCATGAACTCTTTTAAGAAGGTGACCTTATGAGTGCAGGACATTTTTAGTTGATACACAGAGCAGTTCAATGAGATTTAAATACAAACTAAAGGGTTAAGAGGAAATGTAGGGGGTATTCAGACTACAAACATTTGGTTTGCTTAAAGTGAACCAGAGTTTGTCTCCCCCGATAATCCGGAACAAATTTTCGATCTAAATACATCCAACTGGACCCTGGTCCGGGCCCAGGAAACAGTCATGGACCCATCTTTCGAGGTGGGTTCTAATTGAGTTCCAGTTTACTCTGAGTTTTTTCCATCTAAATATGCTTGGAGTGGAACAACTGGACCAAAGCGGCCTCTGTACCTGGCCATTAAGGGATGTAAGCAGAGTAGGAATGAAGCGATGAGTTGCAAGCAGATGTACAATGGTTCCAACTGTTTATTTGTTGAAAAGTTTATTTTAACACAGTGGAAAACGCTTTTTACATGCTTTTCTGTGTCTCGTTATGCGGCAGGTACCTGGTGCTACTTTAACATCATCCTAAAAGCTGCCTTGTAGTTCCTTAACATAATTTTCTTAAAAAACAATGCTGAAACACCACAATGATGAGACACAGCAACTCATAGAAATGTGGTCGGATGAATGCAAGCTCATTGAAGCAGCTTTTAATGTGATAAACATTGTTTCTCACACTGTTTTCCCAACAATCTATATGTTACAAACACTTAGCGTACCTTCATAGACATCATTTTACCAGTAATTGCCTCACAGCATGGCTCCACCGTACCATAACCGCCAGTAAAAAGTGTTGTACCCGACATTGGTACAGACGTTCAGTATTGGCTTGTGAAATATGAAGTTTAAAAAAATGAACTATACCGACAAGGACCCTAAATCCCAAGACTCCCATGTTAGCTTTTCCCTGCCATCATAGTTCCTGGCCAATAACTGAAGAGATCTTTATTCACATGGTTTGTTTACAAGCTTTGGCTCAAAATAGAAAATGACGGCAGTCTTAATACAAACCAAATGCAAGAGCTGGACCAAATTAGTTTTGTTGTTTTGTTTTTACCCTAACAAGTAAAAAAAAAACGTGAGAAATTCTGAAGAACTTACATTTAACTTTTTTTTTTGTTTTAGCACAAGGTAAAAACATAGAATTATTGCTTTGAAGTGGTTTGTTTAATTATTTCCGGGGTATTCTTACAAATGTTTTGCAATGTAAAAAAGACCCAAGCGAGTGTTCTTAACATACTTGATCAATGTTGTCTTTTGTTCCCAATAGATTTTTTTTGTTTTTTGTTGTTTTTTTTTTGTTTTTTTGTGAAATGGGATGCATCTCAGTGTGTATATATATATTGGTTTTAGTTTCTGATAATTTTTTATTTGTTATTTTTGCTTGAAAAAGGTCCTGTTTATTTTGTATATATTGAAGTTAGTCTCATTTGCCTTAATCTATAAATTAGTCTCTGACTCTGGAATTGTATAAAAGCTAATTTTCTTGGCAAAGAGCAAAAATTCAAGTTTCTGGTATTTATTGATCCTTGAACTTTATGTCAATATAAAATGTGTTTGCATCAAAGTGAAGTTATCTTCATCCTGTTTGATTTTGTCCTACTTTTACATAAATTGTAAATATTTTGTGGCCTTATGCTAGGAGAAGTATTAACTGCACTGAACAATAACAGTTTTTTTCCCCCTTTCATTCAAGTATACTTTGAGACTCCTGCTGAACTTGTCTCCAGCAGAAGCAGATCAGGATGCTGTCTCTACAGGGCTCCATGCTGCCTTTTTCCACCTGAGAAGCAAGGCCGCCATGTTTGGATGGTCCTTGTGGATTATAGCTCAGTGTGTACATCATACCCCCAATAAACTTGTGGATGTGTGACTTTCATACTTCAGCAGTACATGGATTAATAGCTTTCTGTCTGATGGCAGTCAGGAGTGGACGACACATCTCTACAGCCCAACAGAGAGGCGTTCTGAGCCCCTGCTCCAAACTCTTTGCACCCACAATGGCACCGCTGCTCTCTAGAAACAATGTAGTGACGTTTTCAAATGATGGTGGGACTCATATTGGGAGGGGGAGAGACGCTCTTATGGTGGTGGAAGAATGATAACTGTTTCCTCAACACCACCAATCAGTGAGTTGATCATTGATTACAGGAAGAGGGAGAGAGATTACTCCAATTTCCAGACTGTGTAGAGCGGCTAGATAATGCCAAGATAGAGGAGGGCCTGACTTTAAGCACAACCACCTCTGAGCCCATGAAAAAGGCCCAGTAGAGACTCACCTTTCAATGGATGGAGGAAGAATTTATTTGAGTTTAATTTGATTTTAAAAAATCAGTTTTAAACAGTTTTTCAGCACCTGACATACAGTACATCACACAAAACAAGACAAAAACATACAACCATGAAAGTAATGTACATGCAAGTACAAGAAGCAGTATAAGGAAGTCTTGAAATGTTATTTCAGTGGCAACACTTGTATTTGTCAATTAAATGAGAGTCATTTTAAAAAGACTTAATTATGCTTTAGATCTGACGACTTGTGGTAACTCATTCCAAGCTTTAGTGAACTTGTAAAAAAAAATAGGAGTTTCTGAATGACAGAATTGTTTACAGTCCTTTTTGGCAGATCTGGTAAAAAGAGCTTCAACTACTTTTTGGAACCAAGGCAGTAAGTGCTGTTAAAGTGTAACCATTCACGATTTGATAATATAGTTTAATACAGAGGCTTGTTGTATTGTTCTGGAATGGCAGAGTCATAATACAGAGCAGTGGTGAGTGAATAATGTCTCTCAGAGACCGTGGCGTCCATTTACTAGTGCTGCATTGAGAATATCCAACTGCATAGTGGCGCAGAAGAAATAGCTTTAGATCCTTGGCGCCCTTCTTCCAAAAATGAAGATCTTCACATTTGAAGCTACGTTCACACCACCCTCTCCAGTTACAAAAAAGTCTATGTACGTGAGTGTTTATGGCTTCAAAAAACTCGCATTCATGCGTAGTTACGCAAGTTTCAAAGACCCTTTTTGGGCTTAACCCTGTATAACCATTTGTATCATTTTTGATACAAATAATTCTGAGACCCCCCATCTCATTAGCATAATTAAAACAATCCTTAAAAACCCATTGTATGTGACTTAGTTCATGTTTTCTACTGTGCAGTGCATTATCATTCCACTAGAGGCTATAGGGCTACCACGACTAGTCGACTAATCAACGACTAATCGGCTATTAAAATAGTCGACGACTAATTTAATTGTCGATTAGTCATTGCTTTATATTATATGGAGTCAGAGTGTAGTAAAGTTGAAAGTAATAATGACATTCTGGTAGCTTTTTAGACTATTTTGGCATTTATTATGGTTTATTTATTACATGGCTTAACTTAACAGTTTTTTATCCATTAACCATGAACATTCTTAATATTAAAAAATAAAATACTGTCTCTGTGAGACATAAAATATATAGAGAATATAGCACAGATATAGCTTCATATCAATTGATTTACTCATATTATGTTTTCGTACATAACATAGCAATGTATAGTAATAGATAACTACACACATACTTTATGTATGATTGCTGCATTTGCACCGATTGGCATTTTTTAGGTTATATGGTACAATGATGACAAACTTTGTTATCTGATTTAAATCATTGTTTTGATTTTAAACTGTCTCTTTATAGTTATCTTACAGATTTTTGTGACTTTTGATTGAGTTAGTTATATACTTTTTTTTGTTTAATTTCATGTTTTCCTATGACTTTTATGCTGACGTTGACAGATTTTTTTTGCACAATAGAAAGTTTCAGCTTCCTGAACTGTCGTTTTTTTGAATACATTAATTAATTCCTGCTCACTATATAGGCTTTGTTAGAGCATAAATTAATTAATTAATTAAATGAAATACTTTTTTTGTGAGCCATTCAGTTAGAATGCAGGTGTAAAGAATTATACATTTAAGGTAAAATTTTAACAGAAAAAATCTGGGTCACACAGAGAAAAAAAATATTTTAGTTTAAATACACAGATATAATAATGAGGCTCTAATAAACTGTAAGAAAATTGAAAACATTGACTTGTTTTATATTTAAGCTACTCATAAGCTCCAATGATGCAGAAGCAATCTGTGTTGTGATGCCAGCTGATTGTACGGAGCCTGTTGAGGCTTTTGTGGGGCAGCAGATGTGCTTCAAAGCGGCTCAAATGCCCCAGAACGAGGTCAACACGCAGATTGAAGAAAGCCGAAGCTCGCCTTGTTTTTCATAATTCAGGAGGAGCGGCCGGGAGGGAGGGGGCGGAGTCTGCGCGGATGGAGGGAGCGCGCGGGACGCAGCCGCGTGCATCCCCAGAGAAACGATTCTTCCTCAGGACGGACTCACGCTCGGATTCACCTCAGAAGTTAGGATGGAGTTAGATAAATAAAGCCTCCCGACGTCGAAGGTATTTATCAAACTTTCTGAATTTTGCTGGTTGCTTCAGACTCATTTAAAAATACACCGAAATACTTTGTTTTTATTGGTCTAAGTTGGCAGTTTTTAAGCAAACAATATAGCTAAATATGTTGTATTAAATGCGTTTTATCTAAATGTTTTTTTCTTCTCCTTTTTACCTGGCATGTTTTTGAATTGTAAAGTAATTCCAAAGTCCATGCTGCTGTCAAACTGAAAGGTTAATCTTTAATCAACCCACTTCTCCATATTCATGCTATATTTATAGAAATGTTGCAATAAAACAAAGGTGAATGGAAACATTAAAATATTAAAATCATTTAAAAAAAAGCTTTAATTTTTAAAAGACTTTTCTTCCAGATATATCTATAAAAAATGATCTCAGAGATGGAGAGCTCACCTGTTCAGGGTGACCTTACCTCTCACCTGCATGGTGATCTCTCTCTGCAAACATAAGGCCTGAATGATGGATAATGACTGTATTTGAACTTAAATTTTGAAATAAATGTTGATCTCATAAAAATTGTTTAAATTATTTTCTTATTTGTCTTAAGTCTCAAAAGAAAACTAATAAATACAACTTCAGCCGCATTGCCCACCGCTTTATGCAAAGCCTAGTCAGGCAGAAAATAAAATAATTGTCCTCAAAATGCTCTTCACACTGATGTCTCTGTTTTTATCAATTTAAGAAACTCTTAAATGTAAATTTTTAACTTTGTGATACTTATTTCCTGCTTTGGTTCAGTTTTTACCAAAGTTATATATTTAAAGTTGCAGCAAAAAGTTGATTTGAACTAAGTTTAATTTGTTGCTAAACAAAATGAGTGAGTTTTGAGCACATAATTGTGAGTTTTAATGTTTTAGTGATAAATAATTATTTTTAAAGAATGAGAAAATAATCTCAAAATTATTTTCTATTTTTCTCTAAACTAGCCTAAAACAAAAGCACACTTTCCTAGCATTAATATCGTCTTGTTTTTGTATAAGTTAGGAAAAAAAGTTGAAGTGCAAAGTCATATAGAAGTTCTTTACATTGATTACTATTTTTATTAATTTAAAAAAGTCTTACATTTTAACTTTTCTAACCTTTTCCAGCTCCATGTTTTTAACATTTTTTTTTTATCCATCTTTGGTGTTTATGATTCCACACAGTTAAAAATGTTAGATGTTCTTGATAAAAGTATCAACAAGGCTTCAAAGTAAGACAAACCTCTTGAGTCAGGAAGAGATCTAGAAGAGTGTCCTCCTCTGTAACTGGAGAGGCTCGACGTTCACCTCATCTTTTCTCTTCTCTGAGGCCACAGTGGCTGCATGTGTTCAGCGTGAAGCTCCTCCCTCATCAGCCTGATAATAGGCAGGCAGAGCGGGGAACAGGTGCCATTTGTTGACTTGTTTGCAGCCCTTGAATGGTCCTTTTGTGTGCTGACTAGAATATTGTACAGAATAGGTGACCCAGTGAATAATTACTCGCTGTTGATCCTGGCCGTTTCTATTTTATTTGTTTTTCTTTAGCAGCTAGAACTGCTTATGTTGAAAACTGTGGAAATTTTTCTATTAGAAAAGGCTGTAAAAGCTGTTAAAGTTTGACAGCTTGGCGTTTAAAATGCAAAACTGTTCCAGGTAACAGTGGGAGTGTGGAAACGCTTAGGCAACTATCTGTACAGTGGACCAACGCTGCTTTTTTTATCTGAACATATAATGTAAAAAAATAAAGAAAATTGACTTTGGTGACTATTTCATACACAAACATGGATAATTAAGCTTATTAAATTGAAAAAGTGTCGGTCAGCACCCATGTGAATCCAGCGTCCGCTCCCTCAGAGTTCTCTTTCATTTATGCAGAATTATGGCGGTCCGCAGTCCTTGGGCATTGGTGGAATTAACCTTCCAACCATTTGTGCTAACATTAGGACCTGACATCCATCAATTATTCATTTTGTTCTGCTCTGCCAGTGCCAACCCAAAAGTGTCTCACCATGGAAACAGCCCTCTGGCTCCACCAGAGGGTGTGGGTTTCAGCAGCCACCCTGACTTCAGCCTCATTTCCAGTTCATGCTGAGACACAAGAGAAAGAGTCACAACTAGAAAAGACAGACTTTAAAAATCATATTTTTGTCTTACATCTTAAAAAATAAAGGAACATAATTTATGTTGTATCTTAGAGATATTTATTATAAAAGTAAATGATCATATTTATCAGTCAATGACAATATTTAAAAAGTAGGGGTGCACGATATGCTTAAATTTGCAATATTAGTGATTTACATTGGCATGGCGATATGGGATACATGAACAAAACAAAAACTATCATTTCCATGTAGCAGGTACAGTTTTATTTAAATAAAAGTCAAAATAACAGGAATTATTCATCAAATTCCCCTCATCTACCTAGAACATGGGCATCTAACATAAAAGGGGTCCATCCGATTGGTCAAATGTCTAAAAAATTCTTTATGATTTGTAGTTTAGCATTTCTGTAAGCATTTAAGGTAAATATTTATTGCAATTTCTGCTGTGTTTTGCAGTATCGCACAGGCTGTTCTTGTAATCACAAAAATGTTCAATTTAATGTAAAAAAAACATTTTTTTATGTTTATCCTTACAAAAACGTTATTTATGTTATAATAATAATAATATAAAAAGTAAAGTAAGGATGTTTACAAGAAAAGAACAGTTTTTACTACACAATTTTTCTTAACCTAAAAAAATAGTAAGGAATTGTTAGTGAAAGTTAATATATTTGTGTTTTTGGCTTTTTAAAAATAAATTAGGACAAAAAAAAAACATTTTTTTACAATTATATATTTTCCTCTTAGAAAAGAAAAACTTACATTTTTTAGATTAATGCATGTCTTAATATTGAGAAAATGTGGGCTAAATTTTGAGTTCTCATCTTCAGAAGTTATTGGAGATTTTGTCACTAGAGGGCGCACTATCACTGTGAAATCTTGGGGCACAGTAATCATTGGAACACGAGTCCCCAGATTTTTATTGTACTTTCCTTAAACTGGATAAATATGAACACTTCAAAAGTTATATATATTAATGGCTAAGGAGGCTAAACAACCTGGTATATACAAGTATCTTAATGTTAAACAGTTTCGTTCACAAAAAGTAGTATACTTGAAGTTTCAAGTACATTTGAGTATAAATATAGCAAATATACTATAGACCTTGTATGTGTAGTGTAGGAAAAATAGTAACTAAATACATCTTCAGAGTAAATTATAAAAAAATTAAGTTTACAAAATTTAGATAGCAAATAAAAAGAAAGCTTAAACTATACTGTCTCACTTTTACAATAGACTAAGTATACTTGTAGTACACTTAAATAGACTAAAAGGTTGCAGGTAAAAATGTAATTTAATGTGGAAATTAAATCAGCTTTTTTCCATTAAATCTGCAAATATATCAGTAGATATTTTATGTTCATGTTGATTTGATCAGAAAAATAAAAAAGCCAAAGGAACGAAACTGTAGACGTACTTTTCCCACAGTTTGATGCTAACTAACTGCTGCCTAAAAAAGAAAACGCCTATAAGTTACTTGGGATACAGTGGCTGTTTGTCCTGCAGATGTAGGTCAGACTTGGAAAAACTGGTTTTTGTTGAAGGTGTGTCCACTTTGTGCTCACTTCAGCAGCTGAAGTTGCAACGTGAGCCACAAACTGAGTGCAAAAAATGTTTCTTATGTATGCACAACATTCGTCAAACAGAGATAAATTTCAAATAGAAAGATGTTTTTGGGTTGCAATATCATGTTTTTTGGAGAATCTGTGTATTTGTCAAGCACATTTGGAAATACGATGTCTGGTGGTAGCGAGAAAAGTTTGTTTTGAGTTACAAATACATGATATTTATCCAGGACTGATGAGCACACAGAAGGCAAGGATGTTGTAGCTGTCAGAACAGGCTCTCTCGTGCCTATTCCCGCCCTCTCCTCTCTGCCTCCTGCCCTTTTTTTGCTAAAAGAGGAGGGTCTGTGGAAGTAATTCAATACCGACTCAATTCATGACTGTTACTGTAAGCTGTTGAACTGCCCTGACAAGTGCAGGGGTTCAAACATATTAGGGGACTGAAGCTGGTTGGTTTACATCTCCACACAGCTGAAATCTTCAGCTCCACTCAGATGAGGAAGTTTTTAAGGGAGAAATTAAATCCTGAGCAGCAAAAAAAAAAAAAAAAGAAGGTGGGAAAATTTGGCACGGCTTCAAATGACTCTTTCAGGAGAATGAAACAGGGAGCCTATCATCTAACATGTCTTCAGAGGAAAGTGCAGTGAGAGAAGTGGCCGAGAGTGAAACGGATTGTTCTGAGGGGCTGGATGAGGCTGTCCGGGGCCACCTCGCCAGCTCACCGCTGGATCCATTCCCATCCAGAGATTTCAGAGGGAAGTTTAAAAAGATGCGGCAGAAGAAGCGGCCCACTATTCTTGAAAGTAGGTGGTGTTTTTTAAAATGCAGTTCTTGAATTATTTATTTTTCTTTAAGGAATACAACTCAGTTGCACATGACTTGGTGCTGCCACTAGTTCCATCACTTTGTGAAATTCCTCAGCGCCCCTCAGTATTTGCTACAGTTACGTAGGAATCTAGTGGTTTGTTAATAATGGACTCGGACAGATGGGTAACTCAACTCTGAATCTGTTAGGTAATTAGCATCTAACCATGTTTTATAAGCTCTCATTTATCAGGGATGAGAAAAAGTTTTACCTTTACAGCTGAAAGATTGTCTGAACCGGACAGACATACCTCACATTCCTCACCATCACCAGAGCTTGATAATGCTTTTAATAAGTGCTTAATGTGTGACTCGTCCACTATTTAGAGAAGAACGCTCACAGCCTATGCAACCAGCGAGGCATTTCCGAAGTATTTATCTTCTGTTTTGGTGTTTTCAGAGTAAACATTGCAGCTGGATAAGCTGTCACTAAGCAGGGCTGCAGATTTGGTGATCGTGAGGGTTTTTTTTAGCTGCTGTATGTGTGGGCCCTGCTAACCGGACAGGTTTATACACAATCAAAAGGTTGTTTTACCGTAAATACTGTTTTTGTTTTTTTTTTTAGTTTGACTCAGAAATTCTGAGTCGCTGATGTTCCTCCATGTTGGATAGTTCAAATGGTAAAAATGACTTTTCTACCTTGTGAGAAGGCCCAAAGCGCCAATGTGGGGTTCAGTTTCTTGCCCAAAGAGACTTCAACTCCTGGGCAGACAAGGTGGGATACAAACTTGCAATTATCTAATCAGGGGTCGACTACCCTACCTCTGCAACCTACTGCCCAAATAAGATTAATACAGTGTTTCCCCGCAAATGTTCGTTTCTTTACTCGCACCTTAACGTATTTGCAGATTTTTTATGCAGTCACGTGACTCCTCCGGTTTGTCACAAAACTTCAGACAACTCAAGGCGATTGTATTAAACTTTCAAAGAGGTGCTGAGGTTAAAAGGCCTGTTGGCTACTCCTGCATGGAGAAATGGCATCAGCTGACTCAATAAAATCCCAATAAGCTAAAAAAGATAATCGTAGGAGATAATTATCATCTCGATTCTGTGTTTATTATGGAAGAAGATGCCCTCCTCCACTTATATGATGAAGGAGGAAGCACGCGCTCCTGGTTTTAAGTCACAGAAAGACGGAGTGACACCCCTTATGTGTGTCATAAAGTACGCTGCTGTTCTGAATAAAAAGAAAAAAAAATACTCTTAATGTTGAGCAATACTCCAGTGTTCTTTAATACATGTTTTACAAAAGCATAATTAGATTCTGATCAGAACCGGGTTACAAAAACTTTGCAAAACTGTAAAATTAAATAACTAAGTTGGGGTAAGATTATATAAGTTTGCTTCTTCCCACTTCTGTCTCAATCAAACTCTATTAGACTTTAACTAATAATTACCATATTTAATGAATCAAATGTAACATAACGATCTCTTTGTTTTAGTTTTTTTAAATGTTATTCTCTAATCATTGCATTTCATTATGTCTGCATGAGTTTGATAATTGTTTTTTTTCCTGTATTGTCCTCAATCTGTGCTTGAAATATTACCCTTTATTAACGTTAGTTAATGCATAATTAAGCATTATTTAAGTATTAAAAAACATGTTAATATACACTACCATGCATTACTAAGTGTATTACTTAATGCATTAGTTAGCAGTTAACTAATTTATATTATTCAACCTCACTTATTGCAAAACAATGCATTAAGAAAGGTTTCCCTATGCAATTGCTTAGCATTTTTTCTTGTTTGAATATTAAGTTTAAGCAGATAAATGAATAGTTGACTATTATAATTCAAACCGATGAGCTGCCATTTGAGCTGTATTTGTTTGCCTCCACTCCAGCGTTCTCCTGTCTAGCATCTGTCCTGAATGGAGGTCAGAAACGCTTCATCCGGAGAGTTACATAACCGTTTGCCCTTTGGTGAACGTTTAACTGGACGTGTCAAACACACCAGATAATAAATGATGAATAAGCCATGGCGATGCAATCCATTGAGTTTTAAAATAATCCGTTTGGAGTGAGACACAAACTTTTCAGCCAGTGAACAAACCCAAAAGCAAAGTGAGAAGGTGCAGAGATGTTCTTTTTCTATCTTTCCCCCTCATATGTTAATTTTTTTTCCATTTTGGAAAAAGTAAGATTTTTACTTTTAAAGGTTTTAAAGCGACTTAAATGATATATGATGTGAAAAATATAAAAACAACAGAATAAATATCTTTCTATTTGGGGTCTGAAGTTGTGGTTACATGTTGTTTTTATAGAACCTTATAAATGTATTTTTAAATACATTTCTACAAATACAATTTTAGTACCGTCCTCTACTTGTGCTATGAAAAAATTATGTAACCACATAGATAATGAATTATTCTTGCACAATCCAAATATTTTAATCCATTCCCAATACCTGTGGTGTACTGCTGACTGGCTGTGGTCAAACTCAGTGCTGTTTAAAATTGTTTTGTGGTTATTTTTATTTTATGAGGCTGGAAATTATATTTTATAGCTGGTGGAACTGATGGACACAAAAATTGTGGTTTTAATTTATGTATTTTTTAACGCTTTGGTAGAGGATTTTTTTTTTATTTGCCAAAAAAACATGTTTTATGTCTTTTTTAAATGACACATTTTAAATAAAGTATTTTCTACAGAACAATAGGAAGTCAAAATGTGTGTTTACTAAACGGTGCTAGCGCCAGTGGTGGCATCTCCACCTCGCAGCGTGTTATGTAATCAAGGTCAAGTGACTGTGGCTTGATGGACAGTCAGAGCTCTGATAGGATTACACTAAGAGCGCCGAGAGGCGGCAGAGGAAGAGGGATTGAATATGTCTACGCCCGCACGTGTTTTGGAAGACATCTGCTTCGCCAAATACTGTAGTCGATGCAAAAACAGGCCACCGAGAAGTGTGTCATTAATGGTTAAAATTTGAAAGAATTAGCAAAAAATCTACCAGTGGGGCATGACAATTAGTCCTACCAAAAAATTCTAGATACTGAGACACATTTCCTTTAACTAATATTATTTTTCTTGAAATATTTCTTTTCTTCCAAGACAGAAAATAAGACAATTTTTTTTATCTTTTTATTTTTTTAAGATTCACTTTTGCACCGTTGTATCAATTTAAAGCTAACGTGTCCGAATTATATTTGTCTGAGATTACATCTAACAGCAAAAGAGTGTTTTGTTTAATATTTTGTGAGAATATCATTTAATAAATGATTGATGAGCAGGAAGTCTAGATGAATAGAAATGCAATTTCTTTTTTTTACCTCCTACTGTATGACTATCTGCTCTCTTGTTTGTTTTTTTTGGAAAAACTTTAGTAAAAAAAAACTGTTTTTAGATGCTAAGCTTAGAGGTTAGGCTAAAGTACAGCTAATTTTCTGCTTTTTTTTATTAAATTAACCAGTTAACAATAAAATTAACTAAATAACAAGAAAATCGAGTATTTGATTGCAGCCAAAATGCAAACCTAGCATGTTTATATATTATTCATCAGTTGTTTTCCTTCCTCTTCTGATTGAATTTAATGCTTGCAGATCTGTTTTCTGGACTTTCTGAGCATTTTCTGTTTTACGTCATAGTTCCTGAATTCACCAGGAGTTCCGTCCATGTTGTCACTTTCTCACACTCCCATCAAAAGTCACCACAAATGCAGCGCTGTCAACAGACCCAGGCTGTGCACACAGACAAACAGTAGCTATTATTAACTGTCCTCAGCTAAGAGGATTGCGTCCTGCACTCTCAGCCTCCGTGCAGTTATTTAAAGGGGAGCTTGCGTTGCCGCCCACTGCCTGCCTCAGCTTTGCAGAGTTAGAGAGATGTTGAGTGAGTGGTTAGGGAGGGGGGGGTGGGACCAGGGGGCTGATAGCCAAGGACAGTACACAAGAGGAGGGGTAAAGCGGGGCTGGCGTGTTGTCTCAGGGTCTCGTCAGCATAGCGTTGCGTGCGTCACAGCGAGGTGACAGCAGGTTCCACCTGCCAGTTCCAGCTCCACTGCTGCTGCTGCTGCTGCCGCCAGAGGAAAAAGTAAAGGGAGGCAGGAAGCTGCAGCCATGACCAGCCAGCAGGATTCAGGCTTCTTTGAAATCAGCATCAAGTCCCTGCTGAAGTCGCTGAGTGGAAGTGAGTAGCAGCAAGTGTTGTGATGCTCAGTGGTTGGAAGCTCCACTTCTTTGAAGGGTTTTCATGCTTTTTTTTCCTCTCTGGGTGAAATCTTGTTACTTTTGACAGTTGCAAAACTAAACTTTAGCAGCAACTAAAGCTTTAGTAGCTCAGCACATCACTTTGAGCACTTTTTTTAAAATCATCTAATGCTACTCAACTTTACCTCAGCTGTACCACTTCTGCTTGTCATGGATGCTTTTTGTATTTTACTTCACAAACACAGTCCAAATAGCGTTTATTAAGTGTGAGGACTCAGTAATAGGATTACTGGAGCTTGGTTGCATTTTCAGAGTTCCCAGCTTCACCGAGTCCTGGAGACCGGAGAGCCTTCCTTCCTGCTCCAGGTTATTGCCATTTTCAGCATCGCTCAGGTGGTGGTTTAACTTTTACATTTCAGTGAAATGAATAGAGAACAGCACAAGCTGCCCCCTGTCTACAAAATCAACATTGAACTCCCTCCCGGTGATGTTGCATAATTACTGCAGTGGGTCACTTTGCTAAAGTGATACAGTCCAGGGCAGCCTCTCATTATTTAACATCATTTATTTAACAGTTGCCGATGTTCTCCTTTATATGACAGGGAAGGTAAAACATTTACAACTCCAGGACAAACACGTGTTGGCTGCTAGAATGAATTTAAAATGTCTTTGGTTCAAATGACAAACCCATTGGAGTGCACGTGCAGACAGCTGTGTTTCCATGCTTCCTGTCTCATGCTGTTTGCATTGTGACTAGTCTTTAGTAAACCAGGGTGTTGAGCTCTGATAAAACCGTGACAAACAGCAGCACAGAACTGGCTTTGTGCATCAGCAGCAGCAGTATCAGGTCCGCTGTCTAAACTGCCTGAAGGCCAGATCCATGTCAACCAATCAGAGCAGGAGATAGACTGGAGGGGCCAAGCACAGTGGGATCCCTATAAATACATAAAATACGTTTACTTTTTCAGTTGGAATTGGTACTTTGTGATTGAGGAACCACTCTGATCATCTTTTGTTCTATTGTAAAAGCGTTCCCACTGGTCTTTTAATTAATTGATTAATCAATCAAACATCTATATAGTTTTCTTGAACATAGTTTCTGCAGAGCTGCAGTAGAAATTCACCTCTTCACCATAACTGATCTATGTTTCTAGCTTACAGCCCTTCACACCCCCAACATAACTTCAGCAGTGCAACAAGAATGGCGAGCAATTTCGAAGCTATCCAGTTGAATATATTTGACACAGATTAGAGCTCAGATGAGGAGCATCAAGACGTGCATTGTCTACAAGTGAGTGCATCAGGATGGAGTGACCCGCCCTTAGTAGTTCCTATACAACAAATACATTTATTTTCCAGCTGCAATGTAGAAATAAATACTCAGAATTGTAATTTTAAGCTTTATTTATTTATATATGTCCTCCATCATCAGAAAAATGCAACAAAAACATGGTAAAAACACAATTTTCATTGAATTGGGTCCTAAAAAGTTTTCACTTTGTGTAATGATAATAATAAAAATCATGTCAGACATCAACCCCTTTTTTAAATGTGATTAACTAAAAATCCTGTAAGGTTTGTGACGAATTCTTGCCCAGCATCAAACTCAAATAAGTCTACTCAGTTACGGAAAAAATACTGCAAAAACCACTTAATTGCATTTAATTTTGTGACTTTATAAAAGATTGAAGAAGTAAGCGCAACTTAATGTTTTTAGCAATTATTTTTAAATACCAAATTGACTCCAATTTTTTCCGCTGTTCCATCTCGTCTTTCGGTTCTATTTCCAGTTCCCTCTGTGAGAGTAGATACTGTAAAGATGAACATGTTTGAACGGCTTCCCAGAAAGATGCATGAGATTTTAAGAACATTTAGTCATATGGACATTTTTAACAATTCATTATATTTATTAAGTAAATACAATGAAATATGTGAAGTTGGTGGACCTTCCTAGTGTCTAATACAAAAATTTTTAATGTTTATAAGAATTTGGGTATGTTTTATTGTAAATATTATGTAAAAATGGGGATGTAATGTTAGTATGCTGATTAAATAAAGAAAATCAATTTTCTTCGAGTAAAAGTGAAAAATTCAGGCATTTAGGCTACACCGCATTGCACTTTTATAATTAGCCTGAAATGCTTCCCTACAACAGTTCAGTCTGAGATCAAATGGTGAAACAAAACTTAATCTTAATAATTTAAAACCAAATTAATTTTTCTTTTAATCTGCACATTTTTAACCCTTTGATACTTACAATTTTTACAATTCTGGAAAAATAAGAAAAAAAAATCACTTGTGTTTTTATCTTTCAAATAGATGCTTTATGAAGATAAATTTTGAGCAAAAGTGGTTTGATGCATATTTGCATCCATAGGCATCAAGGAATTAAAACGTAAATCTTGAAGAATATTGATGCAAACATGTTAAACTTTTGTAAATTACTCACTTAGTCAGTTTAATCCGTATACAACAAAAGCCAATTAGTGTGACACAAACAGAACATGTTTAAACTCAATGTCTTTTTCCACCCCAAATAAGATAATATAACAGCAAACAGGGCTTAAAATGACATGTAACATTTATTATTCCTCCACAGCAGTTTTAATTTAGACATTTGGGAAAATATTCTCAAGTCTATGTTTAAACTGGAATTTGCGGCCCATTGAAGGAGGTCAGGGATGTCTAAATATCCACCCACATGGTTCACAAACGGCTGCTGAAGCGGCTGTTTACTCAGTTTACTCTGTCTTTACTGTATGCACAAGACTGTGTGTGAGTGTGTGTGTGTAAACAGGGACTTGTTAGCTTGTGGACATTGTCCCCTTGGGAGCACCACCATGCTCAGGGTGTTTCCAGCTTGGTGATGATGTAATGCGCCCCTTGTTTGCAGAGTCACATGTTGTGTCTGAGCGTCTCAAGCTACAAAGACGCTGGTTACCCACAGTGGTTCCCTTCTTTCTTATCATCATTCTATGGAGAATTCGGAATAAACTAGGGGTGACTTGATTCTGTTTGGTGCAACTTGTCAACAGACTATTATGATCTAAAACATAAAAAGGTGGGATTCTTATTCTCGGGTCATGATTTGAACATATCTTACTTGCAC
This sequence comes from Oryzias melastigma, assembly GCF_002922805.2. Lineage (NCBI taxonomy): Eukaryota > Metazoa > Chordata > Actinopteri > Beloniformes > Adrianichthyidae > Oryzias > Oryzias melastigma. The sequence continues at coordinate 9,491,122 of NC_050524.1, read as the reverse complement.
TCTGGTTGAGTGTACCTCATCGTCATGCTTTAGGATCAGGGGAAGGGAGGCCTGCCCTGTCAATCTAGTGTTTACCCCAGGACAAAAATAGCCACCCAGCTATGCCCCCATAGCACGTTGGCCCTCGTCGCTGTGTGGCTAAAAATTCCCGCCTGACCTTCAGTCTTCGAATGCACTTGTTGGTGACAAGGCAAGAGAAAGCATTAGCAAGGCAGCCCGGACGGAGAAACCCAAATCTACGTAATCGAGGTCTCTCGGCAAGAAACGGCACCGCGCCTCTAGTAGTCACCATGGAAACTAAACCCAGGGGAACATGGCCAGCTGACATCCAAGACATGGAAGTTGGTGAGGTTTGCTAGCAAGCGTTCATCTCAGTTCAGGACACTCCTGGAAGGCGTACTGTCCTTTCGGACCATGGAGCGGACCGCTGTGTGCTGGAGTCCAGCTAGCGTCATCAGCTTCATCAAAGGCCTTGGTAGGTGCTGAGTTACTAGTGAGAAAAGCATGCCCCGAAAGCCATAAAAGGTCGTCACACACGCTGGCCATTCTTTTAAGGATATACAGATGACCTGAAAAGACCTGCTGACAACAATTTATCAGATTATTTACCGACTTGTTATCCACTGGCTCTTTGAATCAGAAATGTGCTTAGTTTCTGTTAAAATCCTGTTATGGTCAACGCTGACAATTACTACTCCTTTTTTCTTTATTCAACCTTTCTGTGTACTGCAAATTAAATTGTTTAATTAAGAAGATGGATTTTATTCCTCTGATTATTATGTAAGGTTTTACTTGGTCATAACTGAGCATCGTAAATTACTTTATTGACTGAAGCCCTATAGACATATTTCTGGTTTTAACAGCTTAAAGATCCTCTCCAATGAAAATGGGTTTTTTAACATGCTCTTTTTTATTATAACGGAGGACAAACATTAGGACAATTAGGGTTAAAACTGCCTTTCTGAGTATTTCTTTGATCAAATCGTTGTGAATCTGGCGCAGGCGAAAAAATGAATAAAAAAAAAGCTCCCTGCTCCTCTCCATTCTGATGCATTCCCTTGTAGACATACTGTATGTACGTCTTTGTTTTCCTTGTCTGAGCTGTTATCTGGCTCAAAACTGTACGGCTAGATAGCTCCAAAAGATTTTTTTTTACTTTTGCTAAAAATGTAATAATCATGATTAAACAAAGATTGGATTGGGAGTTTAAAATATTTTAAGAACTGAAAGGCTAGTGAGCCTTAGTTATGATTTTTATGTTTGAACATTTCAGCATGGTGGCATAGTGCCTAGTATTGCTGCCTCACATCAAGAAGGCTCTGGTTCAAATCCCAGTTGGACTCATACTGTGTGCAGCTTACATGTTCTCGTTTGCATGTGGCATTCTCCTACAGTCCAAACTCATGCTTAAAGTTTGGTTAGCGTCAAAGTATTTCCTCTAGGTGAGAGTTAGTGTAAATGTTTATGTGTACGGCCTGTAGTTGCTCAAATAGGCTTCAGCAAACCTTGTGATCCTGTACGGAACTATGTGTGAATTGGAGGTGGATGGGTGGATGATAGATGAACATTTTGTGCTGAAATTCTTTGACACGTCTATAAAAATGACATCACATTTTGCTGTTTCATGTGTGACCTCGGTTATGCATTCCGGCTCACTCCACACACGTTGCAGACGTCACGTCACTCCCGATGTGGTTTTGTTGTGTCATGCTTATTGCATGCAGATGAATACTTGGGGGATTGTAATTGCAAGGGAGGCAGCCCCTCCTGTTTTTAAACAAAAGCCTTTAACTATTAAATATGCTTTAGCTTAAATCAACATTTTACTTTTTTTTAAATAGTCTTTTGTGTCTCGAAGTCACATGTTTAGACTGAGTGTAATACCTGAGTAAATGTTTAACCTGTGAGTCAGTTTATGGGAGTTTGAGGCCTGAGTGAAGCCATGCTTGGTTAAACTTTTCCACGTTTCCTCAGTGGCTGAAGGATGGTCACATGAATAGGATTCATGCTCCCCTCTAAAGGCAATGACATCTTAGGTATGAAATGAAAACACCAGCTGTTGGTCATGGTGTTTTCATTCCCATATGTGCCCTGTCATGTGAAGCTACATGAAAAAAAAAGCAAACTTGGGGTAAGATTGCGTTGCCGTACTCAGTTAATGTACTTTGAGACTTTGTCTGTAAGACTTTTTTAGCACAGACCCGTCTGTGCCATTGTGCTAAGTGAATGACTTTTTGTTTTTTTTTGCAGCATCACCAGTGGGGAACGGATACAATAAACCTCCCATACCTCCAGTCAGCTGTCCTCAGGGAGAAAGAGGTCCTCCAGCCATGATGCCCATCAGCGTCGACCCGGACAGCAAGCCGGGCGAGTACGTCCTCAAGAGTCTGTTCGCCAACTTCACCAACGTGTCGGAGCAAAAGATCCGCATCATCATGGCTGAGCCGCTGGTGAGTGAGCAGAGTCAAAGAGCAGACATTTACTGCTCCTTGTGTCTGGATGGGAAACATTTAAAAAGTTGCATTTATGTCTGAGATTAAGAGAAAAGCACAAATATAAAGACAGCATCATATATACATGATAGACTTGTCCAAAAAGATTTTCCATATAAATGGTGTCTGAGATTTTTAGTTGTATGATAAACAACTAACTCATAGCTAAAATGGGGGACAAACACAGCTTTGAAAATAAATGTATGTATAAGTATTTGTTTAGGTGGGGAAAAAACACACTGACACCTCAAAGCTCCTCTAAAATTACAACCTTCCTATTTATTATTAACAGAAAAAGCCTAAAACAAGTTTGAGCTGAAATACATTTACCCTCAAACCTAAGAACTGTGGCTTTAAAGTTAAACATGTTGTACTTGTGGGTTTGTCTCAATAAAGCTTCTGTTGGCGTCCCATCTCCAGCTTCAGTGATTTAAAGGAAAGTGTAGACCAGTGGTTTCAGTCATTTAGAAATTTTTATTTGTGCAAAAGAGAGTTCAAATCTCTGTTAACAATAAATCACTGAGAAATGCAAAGGTTGACTGTCTCTCTTGTTTTTGTTTTTCGCAAAAGTTGTTGTTTTTTCAGCTCATATTATTACTGGCGCAGACCTTTGCTCACTTTCATTACTCATTTGAATCTGTTTGCCAAAAAAACCTGACATGTTTAATGATCTGTGGCTGGTATTAAGTTTAGAAATAGAGACTAATGTTGGACACTAGCCCTAACCCAAAGCTAGATAGTGGAAAAAACTACTTTGAAACTCTTTAAATGTAAGAAAAGAGTAAAAAAAAAAAATCAAAAAGCTGTTAGCTAAGCTGGTGATCTTGCTAAAGAAGGATGCTGCCATCAGCCCACGCAATGTCAGCGGCACAGGCGTCTGCCATTCCCTGTTTCAAATTAATCAGCAAGTGATGTGATGTGATTTGCTGATGAAAAGGCAAAGAGGTGAATCTGAAAAGCAGGAGAGCGAAAAAGAGAGCAGAGGCTTTGATTTTTGCAGAGACAGGCCAGCTAGTAATCATGTAAAATCAGCATAATCTCACTGGTGTTTGTGCATTTTGTCATTCTGAATGCACTAAAGACAGTACTAGAAGACACCTTTAGACTGTTTTCCAAGCATCATCATGCTTAGCTTATCATGCTCAGGCTCCTCACCTCTTATCAAAAACCATCCATGCATCTGTTTTCTACATCCGTTCTTGTGTTGTTGGAGTTTTTAACAAGTTAATTTAGCATTTTTCTGATGATGGAGGGCATATGTTAAGAAAGTAAGCTTAAAATTGCATTTCTGAGTATTTTTTTATTCAAACAGTTGTAAATCAGAATCAGATGCAAAAATGTTGTTTGAAAAAGCTTGTAAATATGATGTAGAAGTTACAACGGCAAGCCACAAGCTGCATCACCTGGTATCTGGCTCAAAACTGTACGGCTGGATATCTCCGATATTGCTTTTTGTTCCATCTTTAATGTTAGGTTGGGGTCTTAATGGGCTGTAAGCTAGTAGGAGAGTGTGTTAAAAGAGGGTTGGTGGGACATAGGGATCAGAGGATCTTCCCTCCAATGGTTTTAACCCTATTTATCTGATAGATACCAAGTTTGTCCACATAAATGGACAGTCCTCTCATCGTACTTAAGTTAGCTATGGAGTCCCACAGGGCTCTGTTCTAGGGCCCATCCTGTTCATGCCTTACATGCTGCCCTTAGGAAACATAATAATGAAACACAGCATTAATTTTCACTGTTACACCGTTGTATTTACCCAATAAATCTTACACAGAGAAACTTAATGCCTGCATCAGAGGCATCAAGACCTGGATTAAAATAAATTACCTCCGAACTCAGAAAACTGACTTACTCTGTGCTCCCCCCGCGTCACTTTTTGACGTTTTGGTCCCCACTCATCATTTTTTTACATGCTTACTGTCCCAATTAAATCATGGGTCCTCAAACCTCAGGACGCGGTAACAGATGCAGAACCAGTACCATGTTAGGGTACCGGTACTAGTCCGCTCTGGGTCCCGGGGGTGGGGACCCTTGATTAATATGTGTAACCCATTAGAGAAGACTTAAAGGTTGAACAAAGCTGAACTTAAGAACTAAATCCAAGTTGAGGCAAAATCCTTTTAATCTAAATAACAAACTGGCATCTTTTTGTTTTAGTTTATATGTCTTTGCATTGTTTATTTATGTCTAATTAGATAAGCCGTCTAATTTCAACTATATTGTGGTCTGTGGTCTTTTTTTGGTTTTCTAAAGTACAAGTTTTAATACTGTAACCTACTGGTCCGGGTTAACTGTAGCTATCCCTCAGAGGTGGTACATATGCAATTTTTCCCTGTCTGTAGCCCGGTACCTAGCGGACTGGTACCAGTTTGCAGACCGGAGGTTGGGAACCCCTGATTTAATGGGAACAGCCAGCATGTTAAAAAAAATAAAAAAAAGTTGGGAACACCCAAAATGTCAAAAAGTGGCCCAAACCATACATCCATATACGACGAGCTGGGAGTGAGAACGCGTTGATTTTTTTTAAAAAACATGCAGATTTGTTCTAGTCTGCTAATATCAGCTCTGAAGTAGATAACGTTTTTTCCAGGACTGTTCATTCATCAGGAGATGAGAAGGCTGAGCCTAAATCCTTCCTGAAGGCTTTTATCTCAGATGATAGAAGGCTGTAATAATGGGAGCTGTCATGAGTGTGCAGTCTCCTGTGCTGTGTGTGACCTGGCTAATGCCAAGCAACAGACTGATGGATGACTCTCAGGGCTGCAATGAGTCGCAGTTCAAAAAAATCTGACACAGCTGATAAAGTATAAAGCTTCAAAAAGTTCAGATTTTTATGGAAAAAGTAAAAAATGTACAATTGTGAGATAATTTTCCATTTTGTTGTTTCAGGAAAAGCCATTGTCTAAATCACTACAAAGAGGGGAAGATCCTCAGTTTGACCAAGTAAGTCCAGAGAAAATGTTGCTTATTTGTCATGGTCATTTGACGTGTTCACAAAAACTGTAAGTCATCATTTAAATGCTGCAGTGACTTGGCACGTTCGTTTTTACATCTAAATTACTGCTCTAGCGTGAGGCACTGCAACATGAAAGAGTTCACGGGTGAAAGCGCTTCTCACTGCCCAGAGGTTCTTTCAGATCCAAATTCAGTCAAGGGCAGGACTGTTTACCTTGAGAGCTGGCTTGGATTCAGCACAAGGTGTGTCCAGCAGGTCTGTGGCTTTGCAGAGAAGGCCTTTTCACAGCCACAGAGGTGTGCCTGTGCTGCTCTGTGAAGCCATTCAGCTGGCCTCACAGAGCCGGCCTTCTTCCCCAGCCTTGTGCTGAATGAAGGGCTGGCTGTGTTCGCCAGTCCCGCCAGACTCTCCTCCCTTCCTGTGTGCCCAACCCGTTCCTTCCTTTCCCGCTCCCTACACCCCCCCCCCAACTCCAAGGGAGGCTGCCCCATGGGCACCATGTCCTTTTGCATGGTCGCAATAAGGACCAACTCAGCCTAAATCTTCCCTTTAATGTGGCCCTCTGATTCCTGTTAACGTTTAAATGTCTAAACCATAATTAGATGTAAATAAATAATTGTGCGCCGCTGGAATTGTCGTTAAAATTGCTGTGAAAATAAACAGAGGAAACGCTGATTTCTATCTCTTGTTTTGGTATGTTAACGACTGAACGCAAATGTGCATTTTCTCTGGGTATGGTTTGTTCTTCTAGTTGATAAGCACCATGAGCTCACTGGCTGAATACAGTCTCCCGTCCATCTTGCGCACTTTGTTTGACTGGTACAAAAGACAAAATGGACTAGAGGAGGAATTGCACGAGTACCGACCGAGAGCCAACACCAAGTCCAAAAAGTAAGAGCCCCGAAAACTGTAAATTGTGCAAGAGATTGTATAAAAAATAACATAAATTCTCCTTCAATTAATTTGCTTTTTTTTTTTTTTTTAAATGTTGTGACAGTGATGAGCAACAAAGGGACTATCTACTTGAACGGAGAGACTTGGCAATAGACTTCATCTTCTCACTTGTACTTATAGAAGTGTTGAAACAGGTAACTAAATAAAAACACATTCTGTGCAAATATCCTTCAACCCACTTGAATTTATTCTTACCCATTGTGTCTTTTTGTTCTAAAACTAGATGCCGCTCTATCCAGCCCTCGACAGTTTGGTCAATGAAGTTATTAACTTAGCCTTTAAGCACTTTAGATACAAAGAGGGGTAAGATTTTACTTATTCCAGAACAAATGAATCTTTTTCTCATCATATCAGATTTTTTAAAATTCATTTTCCTGTTATGTGTTCAGATACAACGGTCCTAACACTGCCAACATGCACACGGTAGCAGATCTTTATGCTGAAGTCTTAGGAGTGTTAGCCCAATCCAAGTAAGTACAAATCTTTTCAGTTATTTTTCTGATTGTGGTTTTGTTCATGTTTTATTTTCACTACATATTTAGTCTGATGGAAATCAAAGGATGCCACAATTCTTGGTTCAAACCTGAACCGTAGGGAAAATATTTCATACATTTTCATAGGTTTTAGCTGAAAGTATCAAACACCTGTCATGCTAAATTTGACATCTTTAATATATTTATTTTATTAAATTACACCAGGTTTAGTTTTAAGCCAAGTGAAAAAGTATTTTTCATTGTTACTTGGTTTTGAGCAAATTTAAAAACAAAACCGTGAATCAAAAATCTAGGTTTGAACCAAGTCTAGGGTAAAGGGATTTGTTGCATCCTCAATAAATACCTTACAACTGGTATTCTTCATGTGCTCTTTATGTTTTCATGTTTTGCAAAATGGTCCAAATTCTGTATTTTGTCTTATTTTTGCTCTGAGGCTGGCAATTCTTTTGAAACCTCAAAAGATATTGTCGATTTCGTTGGAATGATCAGCAACAACTATTCCGCCCCTTTCTGCATCATTTTTAATTTAGATATTCGTACCACTCACCCTAAATGACAGTCGCTTCAGCATAACTTGAAATTGAATGATTAAACTGATAAAATTCGTAAAATGCGATTAAATCTGCAAGCCATTTCAGGGCCAATAACATTTGAAACCCAAATAAAACAACTTGAAAAATTCAAGATAAAATATTGGTGTTTGATTTTTCAGGTTTCCTGCTGTGAAGAAGAAGTTTACGACTGAGCTGAAAGAGCTTCGGCAGAAGGAGCAGAGTCCTTATGTGGTGCAGAGCACGATTAGCCTCATCATGGGGGTCAAGTTCTTCCGAATTAAAATGTATCCCGTTGAAGACTTTGAGGCTTCTTTTCAGTTCATGCAGGTAAAACTAAAGTCTTGATTTCTTTATCTCTACAATTATCCCCTTTTGATAATCAATTTCTAATATTAATGCTCTCTTTTGGTCAGGAATGTGCCCAGTATTTTCTGGAAGTCAAGGATAAAGACATTAAACATGCCTTGGCTGGGCTTTTTGTTGAGATCCTGGTTCCTGTTGCAGCGGTGAGTTTATTCCCTTCCTCAATAATTTCTTGAAAGACAAATAAAGGTTTAACACGTGACTGCACGTGCTGCTGTTCCAGATGGTGAAGAACGAGGTAAACGTACCCTGCCTGAGAAATTTCGTGGACAGTTTGTACGACACGACCTTGGACCTGTCCTCCAGGAAGAAACACTCTCTGGTTAGTTAAGAAGTAAACAGACATTAATTGCATTTTGCCTTTGACCAACCCGTCTGCTTGATGCCGTCAATAAATCTTCAAGGTCACTTTTGTTTAAAGAGTTTCACAACCTAAGTGTCAACTTTAGGAATAACTTATGAGAAAAGGCATAAAGGGAGTTGGAAAACAGTGCTGGCGTACTCTCCCGTAAGTGTTTATAGTTCCACACGCAAGTTCACAGGGCAGTGGAAAGACAGTAGCCCTCATAAAACTCCAGCTTGGCCTCACTGAAGCTCCGCATTCCTCTGAGGCAGCAGTTGGGTCTGAAAGCTGTGTTTTATGAGGACTGCATCATCAGCAGAAAGCAGGAGGAAGAAAACAAGTTTCCATTTATTCATGCAGATGGAGTTCATATTGCATAATTACAAAAATTCTGCCCTTAAACAGAACTTAAACTGTTTTTTGTTGATTCGTTTTTATGTGTTTTTTAATTTTAAATGCAGTATGCAACTTAGCTAATTCTGTTCTGCCCCCAGGCCTTTTACCCCCTGGTGACATGTCTGCTATGTGTCAGCCAAAAGCAGTTCTTCCTCAACAGATGGCACGTCTTCCTCAACAACTGCCTATCAAATCTAAAGGTAGCTCCTCTAGAGACCAATTTTGTCAATTTGTCATTAACTATTGTTTAATTTTGTTTAACTTTTTTTTATTTACAGAGTAGAGATCCTAAAATGGCTCGAGTTGCGTTGGAGTCTTTGTATCGACTGTTGTGGGTCTACATGATAAGAATAAAGTGTGAGAGCAACACTGCAACACAGAGGTAACTATCTTTAAGGCATTTTAATTGTAATTAATTTTTTTATTTGTGCAAATGACAGAAATATGTCGAAAAGATAAAGACATTAAAAAGGAAAAAAACAATTGTTAGCATTTTTTCCTGACTAGATGATGGACTTCAAGCATTTCTGGTTTTAGTCAGTCCCATTTTATGTGCATTTTTTTTATTTTTTTATGTTTAAACACATTAAAGAAGATGCAGACCTAAAATATTAAAATAGGCAATCTTAAAATAAATGTACACTGGACAATAACTATTATTGTTATTATTTTTTATATATTTTTAGTGTTTTTTACTGTTTTTTTAGAGGTATTGTAATAAGGTAATTGCCTTTCTATGGGATCAAAAATATTTGTTTTGTATCTGTTCTGTCATTATTCTCCTGATGCATCTCTTTCTGATCTCTTTTTGCAGTCGTCTCAACACCATCATAACAACACTGTTCCCCAAAGGATCTCGGGGTGTGGTACCCAGAGATATGCCCCTCAATATATTTGTAAAAATCATTCAGTTTATTGGACAGGTAACCACTCTGACTGCATCTTTGCTTTACATCCTATTAAACTTCCATAAAAAACACTTATGAAGCGTTCATTACACATTATTTCCTGTTTTTCTGCAGGAACGGCTGGATTTTGCCATGAAAGAAATCATCTTTGACCTTCTATGTGTTGGTAAACCTGCAAAAGCATTTAGTCTCAATCCTGAGGTATCTATAATATTTATATTTTACAATCATTGATAGTATTAGACTACAAACATTAATTATATTCTTTTTTATTTTTGTCAAAGTAATAAAATATTTCAATTTTTTTGTAAAATCATTTCAAACAATTTTAAACATTTTGTTTGATTAAAGCTGATATTAAAAATACATGGTGTTAATTTCTATGTGGTTCGATATTTACTATCAAAGTTGCGTGAATTTTTTATAACTCAAAAAGCTGGGACAAAAAAATTCATTTATATACAATGCACATTTAATGTCTTCCTCTTCTGTTCAGAGAATGACTATTGGGCTGAGAGCATTCCTGGTTATCGCCGATAAACTACAGCAGAAGGATGGAGAGCCCCCCATGCCGAATACAGGCTGCACTTTGCCTTCTGGGAACACAGTCCGAGTGAAGAAAACATACCTGAGCAAAACACTGACAGACGAAGACGCCAAAGTCATTGGTGAGGAACACAAACTTTGAGAAGGAATTGATTTTTTTACTGCAAGTAAAATATTGGGTTTGCAATTTAAGAATATATGTATATATATATTTTATATTTTACTTTGAAGATGTCCATTTGATCTAAACACTTAAAGAATCACTCTGATAAAAGTTGTGTTTTTGGTATTTTTAACATGTTCTTGTGGCATTTTTCTGATGATGTAGGACATATGTAAGGAAAATTAGGCCAAAACTGGCATTTGTGAGTATTTTTTTTATTCAAACCATTGTAAATCAGGAGCAGACAATTTTTTTTTTTTTTTTGAAAAAGTGCTTATTTGTGACGTAGAAACTAGGTATGGCTGGACGGGCCCTCTCTACTCCACCAGGGTGAAGGAAAGGGGGCGGAGTTACTCCACACCAACAGTCCCGCCCACAACTCAGAAGCAAATTTCTAATAAACTTGTGCTATTTTGCAGAATCTATGTCCTAGAAAATGACGCATTTTTTTTTATTTACGGCTAAAAACTGCATTATCATAATTAGAAGACTACTTGGAACACTTTAAATAGCTCAAAAGATGTCTTTAAAGCTAAATATAGTTGCCTTTTTATTAAACTTGTATCTTTTTAACAGCCCTAACTACTGCAGGTTTTTTGTCAGATAAAATCATCATTTTTATGTTCTCTTCTGCCGCAGGTATGTCACAGTATTACTTCCATGTGCGAAAAGCTATTGACAACATCCTCAGGCAACTGGACAAGGAGGTGGGGCGCTGCATGATGCTGACCAATGCGCTGATGTTGAACAAGGAGCCTGAGGAAATGATCACGTAAGATTTTCAATCATTATCTTAGCTGCTGCACATTTCAGCTGGTAAATCCTTTGAGTGTTTGAGTGGTATACTGTCAGGGCCTGCAAAGCCTTCAGTGAAGACCTAAAACTATCAGAAAAGACGTTTCTACATCCAGAGAAATGTTTTGGATTGTATTCTGTCTTGTATTTAAATTAACGTTTGACAAATATTGTTTTTATCTTCATTTACTTAAACTAATCTTTTCATCATGGTATTTTTTCCCGTTCATTTAACAACTAAAATGACCCCTAATTCAAACGTACCTCTTTCAGAGGTGAAAGGAAGCCCAAGATTGACCTGTTCAGAACTTGTGTTGCTGCCATTCCTCGAATCATTCCAGATGGGATGTCCAAGTCAGAGCTCATAGACCTGCTCTCTCGGTGAGTTCTCTGCTTCAAGAACCAACAGAAGAAATCTTTGGTACAATCTACATAATGTTGTTGTCTTAGAGAAAAACTTTTTTGACAGATTTCTTGCTAGAATTTAGTTAAAATGTTTTTTCTTGCTTTTAAAAATCTTTTAAAAGCTATTTATTTTTATGTATTGATTTTATTTTTATTTACTTAAATATTTTATGTATCTATTTTTCACTTTTTTTTAAATTTTGATTTGACAAAATGTTATTTTTTAAGGCATTAATAAGTTGAAAAGAGCAAAAGCTTTTTTAAAATTATGTAAGTCACTAAATTTAGTTTTACCACCTGCTTCGAATTAGTTAGATCAGAATTTTTCAACGTATGAAACCGACTTTTCTGATTTCAAGCTAACTTTCCTTCAGACTGAAAAAAATAATCCTTGTTTCCAACAGTCTGACTATCCACATGGATGACGAGCTTCGCCTCATTGCCCAGAATTCCTTGCAAAGTCTTCTGTTGGATTTCTCGGACTGGCGAGACGATGTCTTGTTTGGCTTCACCAACTTCCTCCTGCGTGAGGTCCACGACACGCATCAGGGGCTGTTGGACGGCTCCCTCAAATTGTTGCTACAGTTGCTGACACAGTGGAGGCTAGCCCAGGCCACTCAGGGAAAGAACCATGACACCTCCAAAACTCACACTGTGGAGGTAACATTTGTGTGTTGTCACAGTTTTATTAAATATTTCTTTCTTAAAGTGTTGTTATACCAGAATATTATACAAAGATATCATGTTATTAATATTTGAGTTTTGTTTTAACATGTGTGTCATAGCTGATGCAGTCCAATCTCAAGGTGCCTGCTGAGCGGGGCCCTCACTCCACCGTTCTCCACGCCGTGGAGGGACTGGCGCTCGTCCTGCTCTGCTCATGTCAAGTGAGCACTCGCCGCCTGTCGATCGCAATTCTCAAAGAGATCCGAAGCCTGTTTCTGACGATCGGACAGTCCGAGGTAAAAATTCAGAAGGCGTCAAAAGAATATGCTGACAGGGATGAATATTTAATTTAAAGATTGAGATGTCTTTTTTCTGACTGCAGGAGGATGATAAACCAATGATAGAGATTATGGATCAGCTCAGTCCTGTGATCCTGGAGAGTTTTGTTCATGCTACGGTCTCTGACACGGTAAGACATGTTTAAAGAGCCACTACAATAAAAATCATCTTTTTTGTGTTTTTAACATATTCTTGTAAAATTTTTTTCATAGTAGAGGCCCT
>NC_050524.1:9422003-9478261 GCF_002922805.2 Oryzias melastigma | reverse complement strand
ATATTTGAGTTTTGTTTTAACATGCGTGTCATAGCTGATGCAGTCCAATCTCAAGGTGCCTGCTGAGCGGGGTCCTCACTCCACCGTTCTCCACGCCGTGGAGGGACTGGCGCTCGTCCTGCTCTGCTCATGTCAAGTGAGCACTCGCCGCCTGTCGATCGCAATTCTCAAAGAGATCCGAAGCCTGTTTCTGACGATTGGACAGTCCGAGGTAAAAATTCAGAAGGCGTCAAAAGAATATGCTGACAGGGATGAATATTTGATTTCAAGATTGAGATGTGTCTTTTTTCTGACTGCAGGAGGATGACAAACCAATGATAGAGATTATGGATCAGCTCAGTCCTGTGATCCTGGAGAGTTTTGTTCATGCTACGGTCTCTGACACGGTAAGACATGTTTAAAGAGCCACTACAATAAAAATCATATTTTTTTGTGTTTTTAACATATTCTTGTAACATTTTTTTCATAGTAGAGGCCCTACACAAAAGCATTTATGATTAAAACTGCATTTCAAATTGTGACGGATCAGAAAACTGGATGCTAGAAAAAGCTCAGACGCTCAGCCTGGCCTGTTCACTCTTAGATGTGTGAGAAATGATGAGCCTTCAACACTCATGTGCTGGCCTCTGGCTGTAACCTGTATGGCTAGATTGATCCAATATTGCTTGTCGTTATTTTTGCGCCGCTAATGCTAGCTTGAGGCTATAAATAAGCGCGCAAACAGAAGCTGCACAATTGAGACTACTGGGAACGATTTTACTAAAGAAAAAAATATGGTTGGAATGGAAGAGGATTCGGAAGACAGGCAAGGTTAGATGAGGAAAGCTGATAGCTGTGGCAATTCCTTAAGGGAAAAACCGAAAGAAAAAGAAGAAGATTATAAAAGTTTACCATAAAAAACAATGGTTTCCCACTATGTTTAACAAAACATTACATTTATTTAAAGCCGGTCAAAAAAAAAACAGGTTGACTGAAATAAATTAATAAATCCTAAGTAATAAAAAATAATAAGTAAAAATAATACGTAATAAACACGTAAATAGAAAATAAGCTAAAATAAATAGAAAATGTATACTACCAAGACCTTTGTTACACAAATTTTGTCCTACAATTTCAGTTAACTTTAGAGTTGGATTAAATGAAAATAATATTGTTTTAAAGTTGAAGTTTTGGTATAATCCAAACGTATCTATTAATAACTTTTTTTTTGTATTATTATTTAAGTGAAAAATAACAAATTACCAGAATAAAACATGGTAACGCTAAATATCTAATATTATATCAGCTATTTATGTATTTATTATCATCATTTTTATGCTTATTATTGTCATTATCTAGAACTGGTAAAATAAAAAATGATAAGAGAAACATAACAATGATGGCAATTGATGTAGATTGAATGAAAGATGATGACGTTTTCCTTGATTTCTGACTGAGTCATGACCTCTGACCTTTCCCTTGCTGTGTCCCTGCTGTGTTTTAGGCCGTGCTGCCGGCCGCTCACCCCGTGGACCTTCAGTGGCTCGTGGAGTGGAACGCATTACTCGTCAACAGTCATTATGACATCAGGAGCCCCTCTCACGTTTGGATCTTTGCCCAGTCTGTCAAGGACCCTTGGGTGCTGTGTGTCTACAGCCTCATCCGACAGGACAACCTGCCCAAGCACTGCCCCACTGCCCTCAGCTACGCCTGGCCTTACGTCTTCACCCGGCTGCAGATGCTCATGCCTCTGGTGGACCCCAAGTAAGCGTCTTCACACTTGAATAACATTACTGGATAACTGTTAACACATTAAAGCATTTTTCTTTTCATCAGCAATCCGGTGTATGCAAAGAAGACCAGCACTTCTGGCAGCGCTGATAACTATGTAACGCTGTGGAGAAACTACCTGATCCTTTGCTTTGGGGTGGCCAAGCCTAGTATTATGAGCCACGGCCACCTGAGAGCCTCGACACCTGAGATCATAGCCTCTACACCTGACAGCGGTGTCAGCTCCGATACCAAGGTAGCCGTCTCCTGTTGCATGGGCTTTTTCTCAATCACTTTGTGGTTTGTGTTCTCCGGGTCAGGTGTTCATGCTGAGCTTGTTGACATTCAAAGTCAAAGTATCACATTTCACATCAGTTATTCTGTGCATGAACTGACAGGGAAGCTGATATATTGTGAATAGTGTGGACACTCATCTTCATGCGCTTGTGAGTGATTGGCGGCGTTGAAGCGGGATTTTGTTTGTGCGGCTGAAGCGTCGGTGTTTGATGTTTCAGGTTATCGGAAGCCCATCTGTGGCTTGGCTTCTGAAGCAGTTGGTTCCACTGATGAGGGCGGAGAGCATCGAGTTGACAGAAGCATTAGTTCTGGGATTCGGTCGAACGAATTCACTCATATTCAGGTATATCAAAAAGACACGTTAAAATCTTGTTTTTTAACACTTTTTGGTTTTTCTTGTAAACTTACATTTTATTTTTTATAAAAAGTGTTTTATTAAATTAGAATTGAAACAATGGAGACCTACATTATACCCTCAATTTAATCTGCTTGTTTTTTCCCCTTTTAATAGGAGAAACAATGAAACTGAGCTTAAATCCTCAAAATTCTCCATAATTAAAGTCCACATTAACCTACATTTCTGCAGATTTAAAGTGGAATTGAAGTGGGATTAGACCTATTTGGTGTCTTTTTTTTATCATTTATGGTCAATTGTTTCCTAGAATGAGATTTTAGGACTCAAATCCCTTTTCAGTTGAAAAAATTCAAATACCCTAAGTGCAGCCTGTTAACATTTTCATGGTGTACTCACAGAGAGCTTGTGGAGGAGTTACATCCCATCATGAAGGAGGCATTAGAAAGAAGACCCGAGGTTTGTTTGCCATCACAACTTTTATAGTGAAAGTGTGGAAGATATAATTTTACACGATAATAAGCAGAGTTTTTTTACAGGCAACTTTAAAATGTCATCTATTTTCAGAACAAAAAGAGACGTGAGCGGCGAGACCTGCTGAGGCTGCAGCTGCTGCGCATCTTTGAGCTTCTGGCTGATGCGGGTGTTGTTAGTGACAGGTTAGCATCAAATTCATTTGCATATCTTAACCAATACATAACAGAATAATGCTTTTTTTAGCATTTTTAATGCAATTTAAAGTGCAGTGACATGTCTGCTGCTCCTTTTTTGGACTATTTTCCACCATGCGGATGCATCATTTGTACAATCAGCTGATTTCTCCTGCTGCTGGAGATTGCAGGAGAGGTTGAAGAGACTGGGGTCCTTCTGAGTTTGTAGGACTTCTAAAGAGTTTTTTTCATGATTGTGTTGTTGCATCTGCCCTTTTTACGGAGTGAACTTTAGAGATCCACTGACAGGAACAAGAAGAGGAACAACAAACCAGTGCAGAGATCCAGCTCTGTTCTTGGATGTCCCTTAAGCCTCGTTCCCACATAGCGGTCCGGTCCAGTCTGGTACGGCATTTTGAGTGTTTCCCTCTTGGGGACCCCCATCGGTTGTAGGTCCATTGAAAAGTGGAACAGCGCTTTCTAATGTCGTCATCACTTTCTGCCAATCAAGAGGTGGCTACCCAACCGTTCCATTCCATTTTTCTATGGACCTACAATGGATGGGGCTCACAAGAGGAACGGTTCGGTTCTCATTTAATGGGTCCATTTTATAATGGAAACGCTCAAAATTTGGAACAAACTGGATCATACCAGACCCCTCAGTGGAAACGAGGCTTTTTGGTCACAAATCTATATTGAAAATGCCTGCAAACAACAGCAAGGCCTGGTCTGTGGTGGAACTGTTCCTTGCCATCCTGTCGGTGTGATACAGGGTGAGATAGCGGCAAGCTAGCGGTCTACACCTCACATACGCCATGAAAAAAAACCGCTCAGTGGAAGCGAGGCTTAATTGAGCGAAAACGCTCTCCAGAATTAACTGGACTGTACCGTACTCCTCCTTATCGTACCAGACAGGACAGAACCACTGAGTGGAAACGAGGCTCTAGAGCAGGGGTCACCGACCTTTTTGAAGATAAGAGCTTCTTCATGGGTACTGAGTCATACGAAGGGCTACCATTTTGAAATAACAAATTTCAGCATATTATTAATAATGAATAATGATTCTCCTCTATGTGAAGACACTGATTTCTCAACATAATTATCAACAAGCTAGGAAACAAATATCAATATTTAAAACTTTATTAATCTCAGAATTTTTTTACATTTTAAGATGATCACTTACATTTCATGAGAAAAATGTCCCATTTTCACTATGTTTATCAATTTTGTAATGTTAAAGAAAAATCAACGTACATATTTTTAAACAAATCTTGTCACATTTTGAGCTGCTAACCAAATCTGCAGCATTTTTAACAAAATTAATGAACTTTGAAGTGGAGTAGGTCCAAGGTCACTTAAACTTATCTAAAGTTCATATATCACGAATACATTTTTAAGACATTTTGAATTTTAAATCTATGTAAATGCAAGTGTAATTTTAAAAAGATGGCAACAGAATAAAATGTAATTTTAGACGCAGCTCACAAGTGTGTTGTGCTATTTTTAGAAGAGACCTGCGCGCACCACGTTGGTGACCCCTGCTCTAGAGTCTGTGTCTGTGGTGGGTCAAAGTAGGATGTTATGGAAACTGGAATTTATCATGGATAATCCTCTTCATCATCATCATTCTCTGGGTTCACTGAGGAGCTCCTTCAGTCAGAGACTTGAACACCTTGCGGCAGAAAAGAGCAATTCTGCAGATTTTTCTTCCTGTCAGCTATTAGACTCTAGAACACCTCATAAACACTTGGCAGTATTTGTTTTTAATAATTTTCTAAGCTTTTTAATGTAATTTATTGTCTATCTGATGTTATTACTGTAATAGTGCTATGGTAAAAGGTCATTTTTTTATTATGTGGGATCAACAAAGTTTTATTCTATTCTAAAAGAAAAACAAAAAGGAATTATTTATGGTTCTAAACTGAGTTTCTTCATTCTAATCTTGTGACCCTTCAGCACTAACGGGGCTCTGGAGCGAGACACCTTCGCCCTCGGTGCTCTGTTCCTGGAATATGTGGATCTAACCCGAACGCTGCTGGAAGCCGAGAATGACAAAGATGCAGAGATCCTCAAAGACATTCGAGCTCACTTCAGTGCCATGGTGGCCAACTTCATCCAGTGTGTACCAGGTACTCCTTCCTTTGACTCATCCATCATAAAAAGACCTCACTTGTGATGCTCGGCTGCTCGGGCATAAAAAATTCAGCACTTTTTTGGCTCTGAGATTCCTCTTGACCCTTCCTATTGTAAGTGGATCTATAAATAAGGAAAGAGTTTGTTAGGCCAGACAAGTCTCCACTGAAGGACTAATAATCTATCAAGGAAGATAATTTCATTAACATAAACTCACATTTCAAGCAGGAATCTCTGATATTAAATAAGTTGAACAACTTCTTAATCCTCAAACTTACACCTTTATGTTTTCCTCCCCTCTCTAGTGAGCCATCGGTGCTTCTTGTTTCCACAGCAGAGTCTTCGGCATCACCTCTTCATCCTTTTCAGCCAGTGGGCTGGCCCTTTCAGCGTAATGTTTACCCCTCTGGACCGCTACAGCGACAGGAACCATCAGATCACCAGATATCAGTATTGTGCACTAAAAGTAAGCGTTCCGTCTTGCAAAAACTACATCTGTGGGAAATGCCGAACGTGTTCGTCAAGCCTATTTAAGCTATTTCAGCGTGAGCTAAGTTAGCTGATGTTTGTTTTTCCAGGCCATGTCTGCTGTGCTCTGCTGTGGACCGGTCTTTGATAACGTTGGCCTCTCTCCAGATGGATACCTCTATAAGTGGCTGGATAATATACTAGCCTGCCAAGATCAGCGGGTTTGTAGCCAACACATTACCACATTGGGGCACTTAAACAAAGAGCTGGCCCACCTGAAATCCTCCTGAAACTTCCTTTAGAAAAAGCACCAGCTTAATCCTTCAGGAGGATGACTTGTTCTATCAGGAGTTATTAAAACATTGTTTCTGCGTGGGGCGCACCATGTTTATTTTCCACATTCTTCCTTGAAAGAATTTGTCAAGTGACATACAGAAATATTTTTTTTAGCAGAAATTTAAAATCCTTAAATATTTTAAAGGGCCTATACCATGCTATTCTTAAGTCTTTCAGAGTAAACTATATCTGTATATATGATCATGTACTGCCTTTGGCAAATAATGAACAAATTATTTGTGAAATATGAGTTATTTTTGTGAGTTTTTCCTACCTGGGAGTTAGATGTCTAATCTCTGAGGCACCGTTTTTTGCTGCCTGTAGGTG
Source organism: Oryzias melastigma (assembly GCF_002922805.2). Taxonomy (NCBI): domain Eukaryota; kingdom Metazoa; phylum Chordata; class Actinopteri; order Beloniformes; family Adrianichthyidae; genus Oryzias; species Oryzias melastigma. Next base: position 9,471,949 of record NC_050524.1, on the reverse strand, counting down.
TCGCACATTTCATAGATTTCACGTTATCCTAGAGCCCGCCTCAACAACAAACAAAAACAAACCTCCAAATTTTTGTAAAGATGCCTGTGCATACTGCATATCTGCCTTGAGTAACCCCATTGCTGAACTGGTTGTAGTGATGGCCAGGTCTTGCGGTTGAGCTGACAAAGCGGCAAAGCTAGCGGCCGAGTACTGCTTAGCTAGCGGCACATTACTGCTTAGTTGATTGGTGATGTTAACAGCTAATCACCGCTAGCTGATCGGCAAAGTTAGCAGCTGATTACAGCTAGCTGAGTGGCGAAGTTAGGAGCCAATAACTGCTAGCTGAGTGGCAAAATTAATAGCCAATCACCGCTAGCTGAATGGAAAAGTTAGCAGCTGATTACAGCTTAGCCAAGCGGTGAAGTTAGAAGCCGATCACCGCTAGCTGAGCAGTAAAGTTAGCTAGTTGGGCAGAGAAATTGGATGTTTTCGCTAGCTTGGGGGGCGGTGCTAAAAATGGTACTGTTCTCAATTTGTGACGTCTGCTCACGAGAACTTGCTCGTTTTTGTGGGTTGGAAGGGGCTGGTGCTCAGGGCACAGGTTTTTTGAGTAATACTCAGAGATACTTGAACGGATCAAAATACCCCTTTGGGATTTTTTATAGTGAAGAGGTATAAAACACTTAAAAGCTCAAAAAGTTGATTTTGCATGTTATAGGCCCTTTAAAATAAACGTAACAGTGAAAGGCATGAATTCCAATGGAGTCTGTTTCCTTCTGGATCAGGTCCATCAGCTGGGCTGTGAAGTTGTTATCTTGCTCCTGAAGCTTAACCCCGACCAGGTCAACCTCTTCAACTGGGCCGTGGATCGCTGCTACACCGGCTCCTTCCAGCTTACATCGGGCTGCTTCAAAGCCATTGCTACAGTTTGCAGCAGCAGGTGCAAAATCTCACAATTTGTAATTCTATCTGCAATAGAGAAACCCACCATTTTATACGCTTTAGTGTCAAAATGATTTTAAACCAGTTAAATTGCTCAGTATTATGTGAATTTGTATAAAATGTGCATCTTCACTTCTCTATTTTTTCTTTTTTTTCTATTTTACCAGTAAAAACTATCCATGTGACATAGTAACGCTGCTGAATTTGGTCCTCTTCAAGGCATCAGACACCAACAGAGAAATTTATGAAATTTCAATGCAGCTGATGCAGGTAAGAAACTGAGTTTTATGGAAAAAAATTGTGGAGTCTAATCATCTGGGGGCAATTTTTATTACAGTAAGCATCCTTCAATTGATATTTTAATTAAAATCTCTCTTTCATATGTGGTGATTTTTGTCTAAAGTCACTAAAAAGCTCAGTTGTTGTTGTAGAAAATAACCACATAGCTCAATATTTTTTCTCAAGCCTGATAAATGATCCATTCTGACAACCTAAAAAATTAAATATCATGACATTTTTTGTTAATTTAAAGAGTAAAATATGTATTTTATATAAAATCATATCACATAGACTTCGATGTTCAATGCTTTTAATTTTGGCCTTTATATTTTGTAATTGAGGTTGTTATGGTTGCTAAATCTCCTATCCTCTCCTTACATTTTCTATCAAGTTCAAATACAGGGACACCTTAGTGATTGAATCAGTTTTTAGTTCTTTTGGTGCCAAGTCCTGCTGTCAAATAAAATTAGCAAATCCATGAAACAGCAAGACGGTCTGTAGAATTTCCTGCAAGATGGTTATCTATTGACTTTAGAAAAAAACACCAAAGTCGTCACTTACAATAGTAAAGGTCACAGCAGAACCTTATATTCTATGGGAAACAGAAAACTGACTTTAACCTGAAAAAGAGGATTTTGAAATGAGCAATTGTCCAGTTCTTGTTCTACTTAGCGCTGGGCGTTGTCTCTGGTTCAGGAGTTGCTTGGTGCGAGGAATGTGAAATATGTAGCTCATGTTTAGTATTTGTCTGTGTGTGGTATTTTCTGATGCACTGACTCCAGAGCCTCACTTCATGTCTTCATGCGATGTATTTCAAAGTTGTTGGTATACTTTTTCTGGTGCATTTTTTTCCTATTACTCTTCTTTTTTAGTAGAAAATCTAGCACTCTGTGAGAAACCAGCTTGTTTAGTTGAGGATTTTGATGAAATGCATTTCTTTCATGATGGAGGACATATGTGAAGAGAATTAAGCTTAGAATTGCATTTTTGAATATTTCTTAATGCAAATCGTTGTGAATCAGGAGCAGGAAAATAAATTGAGTTGTAAAAAGCTAAGGTTGTAGAAGCTAGAATTGCAGGCAACAACATTCCTGTTCCACTCCATTCTAATGCATCAACTTGCAGACAAATTGATCCATGTACATCTTTGTTTTCCTCATTCGTGCTGGCATCTGGTTCTGAACTGTTCAGCTGGATAGCTCCGATATCGCTCGACATTTTTGTTGCTCGGATAATGTTAGGTTGAGGTTTTGATTGTTGTAAGCTAGCGGTAGAGAGTGTAAACAGATGGATGATGGGAAATGGATTACTCCGCACTAACAGTACTGCCTCAGGTTTAGACAGAGGTGAGTTTCTGATGAACTCCTGCAGCTCTGCAGAAACTGTCCTCAAAAACAAGCTTTTTTTTTATTTTTACGACTAAGTATTAGAGCTATTTTACTTTTTTTTTCTAAAATTATTACTTTAAAGTTCAACCTTTAAAAGGAAAAAAGTCCTAACTATTAAATTACAAGAATAAAGTCATGCATTAATGACTTTAAAGACTAAATTTATGACTTTTTTCTCATAAATTTAAGTAAAGTAGTAAATATATTACTTTAGAAAGTTGTAAATGTATGTCTTTAAAAAATGTAAATTTAGGAAAAAAATAATACATTTATGAGAACAAAAGTCGTAAATCTACAAGAAAAAAGTAATGAAATAATGAGAAAAAAACACCAACGTTGACTGTTAATCTTAGCCGTGCTCAAAGATGAAAGACGTGGAGCATTTTGGAGCTTTATTTCTGGATAGGTTTCAAAAGCAAAGGAATTCTGAACCTTTTGGTGACTTTAAATCTCATAAGTTTACGTGAAAAAAAGCTAAATTAAAAGTCGTAAATTCAAAACTTTAAATCTTATAATATTATTTATTAATTTTTTTTCTTTTTTTTGGTCCTAATACTCTATCATAGATTTTGACTAAAAACAGCAAAAATATAATTCAATACTACTGGGAATGCTTTGAAAATACATCAAGAAGATGATCAGAGTGGGACTTTAACAGGTGTTATGAGCTCAACAGCTTTCTTTAATTTTACATAAAAATCAAGTTTCACTCTTTAAATTCACTGAAAACAAATGATGAAATTTTTCACAAAATGTTAATTTTTTTGTGACGCTTCTGTAAAACTGTACAGATTGCCAGATGAACTGAGATACTCCTCCTTCTTTGAACAGATTCTTGAGTCCAAGCTGTTCCTGTACTCTAAGAAGGTTGCCGAACAGAAACCTGGCAGCATCCTGTATGGCACGCACGGTCCACTGCCTCCTCTGTACAGCGTCTCCCTGCCCCAGCTCTCCAGCCAGCTCGCCCGGCAGTACCCGGAACTCACACTTCCCTTGTTTTCAGGTACTTTTAGGTTAAATGGAACTCCAGCACATTCAAAGTGTGATTCTGCTGGAATATTTTTTAGGTTTCTGCTCTCACTTTATTCTTCTTCTATTACCTTTTCTGCTTTTATGAGACCTTAAATCATCCAAAGAAAGCAAATGCTATCAGAGAATTAATGGAAAATGTATGTGTTCAGTTGTGCTGCTGCAAATGTTTTCTAATTATTGTTCTTGTTTCAGAGATTAGCCAACGATTCCCCACCACTCACCCCAAAGGGAGGCAGATCATGCTCACCTATCTCCTGCCGTGGCTCGGTAACATCGAGCTGGTGGACAGTGGTTTGCTGCTTCCTTCCCTCGCTCCTTCACCCCCAAGCTATGACTCTGCAAACCCGCTGAACACAGGTTCATCACACCAGCTTAAAGGCTCCGGCTGGGGATCCTTACAGGCCACGTCTTTGGTTCTTAACAACCTCATGTTCATGACCGCAAAGGTAATTCTCTCTGCTGTGGAAGCCTCTAAGTGAAGGGGGGAATCATTGTGACTAACATGGTTTATTTTAATCCACCTGACTAGTATGGAGATGACTTACCAGGAGCAGAGATGGAAAACACCTGGAACGCTTTAGTCAGCAGTGAGAGGTGGAGCAACAATCTGAGAACCATCCTGCAGTTCCTCATCAGCTTATGTGGCGTCAGCAGCCACACCAGTCTTCTTCCATACGTAAGCCAACAAAATCAATAAAAATACAATTTTTTAAATTATTTTTGACCGACTCTTTCTAATATTTGTGGTACATCTGTTCAGATCAAGAAGGTGGTGACCTATCTCTGTAGAAATAACACCACACGAACCATGGAGGAATTAGTCTTTGAGTTACAGCAAACAGATCCGGTCAACCCAGTGGTGCAACACAGCGACAGCCCGCCTTTCTATTGCTTCACTGCCACAAGCAAGACGTCTGTAGCTTCAGGTACTTTTATTTTTTGTTGCTACTAAAGAGTTTGAATGTTTTAACGATGTAGTTTTGGCACAGTTAAATCTTCAAAACGTTTTGAGCAATATTTTGAATTTGCAGCTAAACGTTTTATAATAACGTTCAGTAACATTTGAGTTACTTAGACCTTTATTTAGTCTCTGATTTGCTGTTTGTTGGAGTTGCTTAATATCCCTCTCCGATCATCTTTTAAGCTGCTTTCAAAGTGTTCCCAGTTGTTTTTCATTATGATTATGAAGTTTTCAACCAAAATTAAAAAAAAACTGTCATTTTCTAGGACATAGTTTCTGCAGAGTCGTAGGAGTTCACTAGAAATTGACCTTTGAGCTATGGCATAGAACAAACCCGCCCCCCTTCCCTTCAGTCCTAACTGAGCATTCTGTATTTACATGGATCTAAGTAATCAGAATGAACGCCTGATCAGAATAAAAATGCGTTAAGTAAACTCCGACCCGATCAGACTCATTTGGAGCAAAATTTCATTTCAGTCGAGATACGTGGGTTATGCCAATTGTTGATCCGATTGTGGTGCATGTAAACAATTTATTCCGGTTGTGTCGTTACTGCGGTTGATTTTACGGTGTGGCCCTCCAGAGGAGGCTTTGGAGCACCAACAGGACAAGCCGGCTGCTCCACGCGAGCGAACCGTCTCTTTGGTTGAAGCTTGAATACGGACATCCCACTTCGTGCAGTCCTGAGAAATTGTTCCCAGAAAAACAAGGGCTGATGTTATTTCCACATATTTATGTCCAGCCAAGATACATATGGCTGCATTTACCGCACGGATTTTAAGCTAAATGTCGTTAGCTCGTATTAACCAAAGCCTAACTCTTCTTTTGGGTCCAATAACAAAGCACTGGCCGCCCATATTTAGAAAATTACTTTTGTGAGTCACTTAAAATAATAATAAAAGCACACATAGAAGATCATCTCGCTTAATCTTATAGCTTTGTTTGTTTAAAACGTAACTCACTTCTTCTATGACCCTTTCCAGTGTTTCAGATAGTTCTGTGCGTGTCAAAATGATTTATTCTGATCGAAAGTGTGGCATATATAAATGTTTGTTATAATATCAACAAGGTTTTTCAGGGCCTATGTGCACATTTTAATTCAATCTTTGATCCGATTAAAAAACAATTTGCACATGTAACTGCAGCCCGTTTACAGGCTCCCCTGCTAGCTTACAGCCCCACAAGCCCCCAACCTTACATTAATGGTGCAACAAAAATGACAAACAAAATTAGAGCTATTCAGAAGAACAATTTTGAGCCAAATGCCAGTTCAGACGTGGAAGCAAAGACACCCTTGGATCTAGTTGTCTATAAATAGAGGCAACAAAATTGAGCTTTTTTCAAAAGGCGTTTTTTCAGCTGTTCCTGATTCTCAACAATTTGGAAAAGCAAATACTAAGAAAAAAAATGTGAAGCCTAATTTTCTTAATGTATGTTCTAAATCATAAAAAAATGACGGTAGAACACATTAAAAATACCAAAAGAAAAGGTTCAGTAATGTTGCTTTGCGGAATTAATTGGAAAGATTGTGTGTTTTAATGTTTGCTTCTTAGTATTTTGTGTACATACTTAACATGTGGGGTTTTTTAGGCACCACTTCAAGCAGCAACACTATTGTAGCAGCCCAGGACAGCTTTCCTGACCTAGATGACACCAAGACTGCAAAAGAAAATGATGAAAGGTATTATAAACAACAATTTTTCACTTTCATCTTTACTCATTTAGGGCTGCTAACAGTCACACTGATGTGTTTGTATATGTTCTCTAATCTTAGGCTTAGTCACATAATGCGAGCACACAACCGTCTGGAATCACGTTACAGCAACAGTTCTGGAGGATCCTATGATGAAGAAAAGAGTAAGCGTTTCTTTGTGGTAAACAAGTTATCTAATAAGGAGTTTTTGGTTTTTTTTTTTGGTTTGGGAAGTGTGAAAACAAAAGCTGGCTTGATGCCACTGATAATGCATGAACAGTGTGCAAAGTGGCCCAAGGCTTTTCAGGGTCTGTGAGAATTGGCACTGAAACAGAGGTAGTGGAGCCCAGGGTTCCTGCACTCCAATTACTCACCCAGAAACAGCTTTCTTAAGGTTAACTAGTTCTTCTGCGAGAAAGAACATCAACAACTACAAGAAATCTTGAGTTTCTTTTAGAGTGAATAACCTGTTAGATTGTAATTTACTGATTAAAACTAACCTACTATCTGTGTTTATATGCAGCTTGTGGTACTAAAGAGTTCTGACGATTATTCAAACCTTTTGTCCAGGCGAACTTCTGCCCCCTTATGCTGATTGGCTGATGGCTGTTTTTGAGAGCAACCAGCCCCATCCTCTGCCTATGCCTCTCAATGGAGGATGCTGGGCTCCTCTGGTGGACTTTTTACCTGAGACCATCACTCCTAGAGGTCCTTTGCACAGGTTCGACACCATCATACAAAAAGAGCTTTATCATGAATTGTTTCAATTAAAGAAGAATTTTTTTAATTCAATTAAATGTTGTTTTTTCTGTTTTAAGAAAATATTTAGATTATTAACTGTTTTATATAATGTTTTATTTATTAAAGACTATATCTTTTGTTTTACAGATGTAATATTGCAGTCATCTTCATGACAGAAATGGTTGTGGATCACAGTGTGAGAGAGGACTGGACCATTCATCTGCCTTTACTTCTGCACGCTCTATTTCTAGGTAAAGTCCCTTTAGAGCCAGCAATAGAAATATGTATTTTCAGGAGTCTGGTGATACGTATCCCGATACGTGTCTCACAATATGATAAGTATTTCAATGTAGAACTATCCCAAGACTGTTCCAGAACAATTTTTCCCCTTTTTTAGTAAGAGTATATAAAAAAAGATAAACCAAGGGAAATCTAAGTAGTACATGTCTCATAACAACTAAAACCGCAAGGCTGACTGAACATTTAACACAAGCTGGTATTCATGAGATCTTCTTGTTGTTGTTTTGGTCCCAGTTTAGAGCTGCTCAAAGAGGCTCAATGTGTTGTGCTGCCAACAACGTAAGACGCTAAAGGACGCTGATAAATAATTAATCAAATATTGCCATATCAGCATTTTAAACCAATACAAGTATCATTAAATTAAATATCGCGATATATCGCCAAATTGATTTTTCCTTACATCCTTAGCCAGGAAAGTTCCAAAAACTCCATGTTTTGATTCATTGCAGCTGACTAAAAGATAATATAGACAAAAAAATGAAAAAGATATAGCATAATTTTCATCTTTACATGTTAAATTCACCTACCGATTAGCTTTTAAAGTGTTCTTTGTGGTCTTTTAATGATGTTTATGCTTTTTTTAGTCAAAATAAAAAAATGTGTGTTCTTTTCTATATTACCTGGCTACCACAGAGTGGGAGGAGTTTAATCCGTGCATCATTAGTTCATACGTTTTTCAAATTAAAATCAAAAATCAAAAACGGTTAGTTTTTTAGTTCATCACCCATGATACACCTCTTGATTTTGGGTAGGACCATTACATCACAAAAATGCTTTTTTTTTACAAGCGGCATGTTTGCATTAAAACAAATTCTCAGAAATGCCCTTTTATGCTCAATTTTCTTAAAATATCTCCCCCATCATCAGAAAAATGACAAAAAAACATGTTAAAGACACCAAAAATGTGATTTTCGTCGGAGTGGGTCTTTAAAGACCTAAGATAGTTTTGAACTGAAGCACAAGACCCAAAAACTGTCTTTACCATTACCAATATTTCATATTTAGACCTTTGTTTTCTCTTACTTAAAATATCTCATCAATTGGAATTAATGATGAATTTGAAAAGTAAAAAAAACTGTTTCACATGTTACTGATATTATATATTTATGCTGCTATTGGCTCATAATATTGTACATACTTTCATCGTTTTTTTTAATTGAATGCTATTAAAGCAAAATTGCTGATCCGATCCTGTTTGTTTCAGGCATGGATCACTATCGTCCAGAAGTGTTTGAGCACTGCAAGCGTCTCCTCCTCCACCTGCTCATCACTTTGCCCTGTAACAGTAACTGTCAAGCCATCGCATCGGTTTTGCTACAAACGCGTGAGATCAACGTCACCAAGACTCTCACCTGTAAACCAAGCCTTCAACCAGAGTTTTCATCTTCAGGTAAACATTTTTTTTTAAAAAAGCTAGCCTTTAACATTCCCCTTCTTGTCTTTTCCCACTCTAAACATGTTCTTACTTTAATAACATGTTCAGTCAAAGTCAGTAGAGTTGACAGAGTAGCCTGGCATTTGGCACATGACTTTCTGTGTTGGCTTTGATCAACATGCGTCAAGAGGGGATGACTGGCATTCCTGCAGGACAATAGATAAGGTTCTTATCTGGTGAAGGGAAATATTTGGACGTTGTGCCAAAGCCAGTATTAAGCACCGAGGACATCAAAGGTCTTGATTAAAGCATTCCATACTGCTATTTTTATCCTCTTGCCCAAATTGAGGCCATCTGCTTGGACAAACTGTTTTGCTCCCCACCCTCCAGCTGATAAAAATGTCTAGTTGTTACAAAACATTTCCTTCGTTTAAGCTGCCTTTTTATATTAAAAACATATTTTTCTAAACTGATACATTTGTTAAAAAATTACATTTTTTGATGTAATGATTTCTACAGTCTAGTTTACATGAGCGCCCAGGAATAAACCACTGGAACAAATTTGTGATGACACACTTTTCTTGTGTGGTTGACAGGAGGATTTGACTTTCTGCGGGAGTGCCAGGCCTCGCCCGTGCCAGACTCCGGCCTCAGCTCTTCCTCCACATCATCCAGTTTAAGTCTGGGAGGCAGCAGCAATAATCTGCCAGAGATTATGCAGGAGATGGAGGAGATGATGGGCCCCGGGAAGACAAATGAGAAGGCCAGCAAGCTCATTGAGTTTTTAACAACAAGGTAAAATGCTGTTTTGAATTCCTTATTTATTAACAGATATGTACATTTTAGAGTTTAAATGTCTGCTGCGTATAAATTAGAAATGGTACCTTGATGTCTACCATCATATTTCTTGATAAAAGTTGCCACCTAGTGGTGATCCATGTTTAGTGCAACCAATTCAAAGCAGACAAACACTCAAATTTGTGTAACTTTTTCATAACTTTACACATCTGGATCATATTTCAATGCAATTCCTTCACTTGGTTGTAGCATTTTATTCCATTTTTTTTAAGTTCTGTGTAATTAAAATGTTTATTTGATTGATTAAAATTTGAATGACTTCATTGTATTTTTAGACCGTATGGACCACTTTGGTGCCATGAAGACATTTCACCAAAGAACCAAACTTCCAAAAGTATGTTACAGCTGACAAACTTTCTCAGACATGTGTTGTCAGTGTTTAAAGAGTCCAAATCAGGTAAGCTTACTTTGTAAGGCAACTTTTTTGAACACTTTACAAAATCTTGCAACTCTTTTTTTGTTTCTTTTATTCGGTTCAGATTTCCATCTGGAGCAACAACTTAGTGAGGTGGCCCTGCAAACAGCTTTGTGTAGTTCGTCTCGTCACTATGCCGGCCGCTCCTTCCAGGTGTTCCGGGCCCTTCACCTGCCCATCTCCGCCCATGCCGTGTCTGACCTGCTCTCACGGCTTGTCGAAGTTGTTGGTGAACACGGAGAAGAAGTGCAGGTCAGTCATCTGGTTTCCCAGATTACAAGAAAACCATTTTGGAAAACAGTCACCACATTTGATGGATTTCTTAGGTTGGGCTGAGTCTATTTGAATTAAATTAATTCAAAAGTTTTGATTTTATTTTTTTTATTTTAATCAGTAATGTAGACAAATAAAAAACTCAAGTAGGTATTTAAACTAAACTTAAGTGAAGCTTACATTAATCAACTGTAAATTATTTCTTCATACATGAAAATAATAAGCTGTTTTTCCAAAAAAATAAAAAATAAATTAAGGATCAAATGAATTTGATTTGAATTAATTAACTACCTATCAATTAAAGTGATGGATCAATATTGCATTTTGTAAGTTAAGATTAATTTGATTAATTGATGGGAGCATGAAGCAAAATCCCCAAAATATTTAAGAATTTTTGAGCTGTATTAGTGGGTTTTTGGTGCAACATTTTTGACAAACTTCCGCTTTGTTTCCCATGTGACTACTGGCGTGACAGGTCAAAGATGTAACACGAATGCAGTTACTAATAAGCTAAACAATGCAATTTCAGCCTGGATGTGACTTTTTTTTCCTCATCTTCTAACTGGTTACATATAGTAACATATACCATCAGCCTCCTTCTCCCACTTTAAAAATAGTTTTGCTCCTTTTCTGTTAACTTTAACATTTTCATGTCACTGCAAGCATAGCGTAAATTTTCCCTGCTTATAATGTTTATTTGTTAATACAGCTGAACAGTACAGAGTCCTCCTCAGCACAGGCATGAGAAGATGCCTTATTTTCTTCTCCCGCACATCTTGTGCGCACTTCTTCTTCTTCTTGTTTCAATGGCGGGCGCGCATGCCCTCTTCTTCTTATTATTCTTGTTTTGACATTAAAACGGCTCATTAATTCAAACAGAGTATTTTCTCTACAGTTTGATTGAGAGCGATTTAAAAGGAGAAATACTCAGAAACACAAAAACAGAAATATTTCTTGTTACATTTGTTCTCTTTCATAAGAAAAATGCCACACATACATGTTAAAAACTCAAAAAACACGATTTTCATCAGAGGGGGATTTTAAATACACTTAGAAGCTCTTAGAATACACCCAGTGGGTGACAGTGCAGCCTGTGATGATCTGAAGTTTTGGAACACCTTACAAGAATGTGATTAGATGAATTCCTTGACATGATGGTATTTTACTGCTTTGATGGGTAAACTCTATCAGATTTTATTCTTGTGGGCCGCTCAGAGAAGATAACATAAGATAACTTTGTCATTTTAAAGCAATTTCCCAACAAAATCAGTAATTATTATGTACAGTCATGAATATATTTCAATTCAAGGTTAATAGAAGATCTTCTGTTTTTTTCCTCGTAGGGATATGTGATGGAAGTCTTACTCACGCTGGAATCTGTGGCTGATAACTTGGCAGAATGCCTCAAGAACAATGATCTGATGGCTGCATTGACGAGGTTTGTTTCTTTTTTAGAGCTATCCTCCAGCATTTAGGACATCAGTTGTATATTTTCTTTGATTTTTGCATGTTTTTAACTACAGAGCCACATCTCCAGACTTCCTTACAAGCCTCAAGCAGCTTTCCAACCGGAAAAGCACAGGACAGCTCAACCTAAGAAGAGAAGAGAGGATCCGGCACCAGAGGAGCTCCTCTGTTCCTAAAAAGTTCGGAGAGGCGGACAAGTTCTCAGATCCGCCCCGTAGCGCCACGCTCGACCGCATCCAGGCCTCTGAACAGCAGGGCCTGCTGGCAAAGATCCGGGGCTCGTCTGCTCTCAAAGAAAACGTCACCGACCCAATGAGCATCAACCACCCCAGCAACCTGATGGCCACCATCTTCTGGGTGGCAGTGTCCCTGATGGAGTCAGACTTTGAGTTTGAATATCTGATGTCTCTACGACTGCTGAACAAACTTCTAGCCAACATGTCACTAGACAAGCAGGAGAACAGGGAGAAGCTGGAGAAGCTGCAGAGTCAGCTGAAGTGGAGCAGTTTCAGTGGCCTCCAGCAGCTGCTGTTGAAGGGCTTCACCTCTCTGTCCACCACTGACCTCACGCTCCAGCTCTTTTGCCAACTTGCACCTGTATCGCGAGTCCCTGTAGTGGACACTTCACAAGCCATAGGTAGGAAATCTAATTAACATGATAGCTTTTTTTTTACCGGAAATATTAAAAGTTTTCTCTTTTTTATCCTCCAGGTTTTCCGTTGAATGTTCTCTGCCAGCTTCCACATCTTGTGCAGCATTTTGATGCGCCCACACAGTTCTGTCAAGAGGTTGCTGAGAAAATTGCTCAGGTTCGACTGTAGTTAACCTCATCTTTCTTATAAAAGGTTGGTATATATTTTTAAACTGATATGTGTTTCACGTAGGTTTGCCACGAAGAGAAAAATGCCAAACTCTCCAACCTCGCTCACGTCATGACCCTGTATAAAACACGCTCCTACACGCGCGACTGCTTCTCCTGGGTCAACGTCATGTGTCGGTATCTTCACGAAGCTTTCCCAGACGTCGCGCTGAATCTGGTCACTTATATGGCTGAGGTGAGTGCAGCTGCCATTTTTTTTTTTTTTTTTTTTTACTTGCTTTTGGCAAAATCTGAAATGTGTGTTCTTTGATTCGTACAGCTGTTGGAAAAGGGCCTGCCCAGCATGCAGCAGACGCTTTTACACATCATTTCCAGCCTTCTGAGTCACATGGACCTGAGTGGAATTCAAGCCAAACCCTTTAACATGGAGGTTCTAAAGACCATCGAAAAGTTTGTCCATGTGAGTTAATTAAACGTGATGATTCGGTGTGTTTTCCTGTAAATACTCTGAAAACCTCTAAGGCTACAGGATATTTATCTGATCATCCCTTGATCTATTGTAAAAACTTTCTCAGTGGTCATTTAGCTTTGATTATGGTGTTTTTAGCCAAAGTAAAAAAATGTGTCTTTTTCTAGGACATATTTTTTGCAGAGTTTGATAGATTTGCCTCTGAGTAATTCTAAGTTCACACCAAACACGATTCGCGCAACAAAGTCACTGCCTGAGCTTGACGGCCGACCGCAAGTGGGAGGACCTACTAGCTAATGTTTTTGGCATGATTGCTACATGGAGCAGTGTCCGTGGGTATCTCACTTAGGATCTATGGAAGACACAGATGATGTTGAGGAATGTGAAGAGTTTTACAAAAACTTTGATGGCTCATTGAGTCACTGAAAACGTCACATGCCCAAAGCTCAGTTCTTAATTGGCTGATGTGACGCGGCAACCTGGCAAAATTTAGATGTTTGAACTATGCGCCGCTCAAGTCGTACTTTTGCTAGATCGCCGCGGTGCCCCCATTGCTCAAACTGCAAACCGGGACCTCAGAATGCCTTAATTCACGTCTGTGCCATTGACTTAACATTGAATCTTCTGCCTCTACCGCACGAATCGCGTTCGGAGTGCGCGCAATATAGTTTGAGATAGATACAAGCTCAGGAAAAACTAAGATATACATGGATCTAGTCATCTATCAAGCGGGAGAGGGAGCTTGTGGCCTGTAGATTATAGCTTCTATGTCACAGCTACAAGCTTTTTCCAAAGTCATTTTTTGTCTGTGCGTGATTTACCAGCACATTCTCACTCCCAACTCGTCACATATTGACATTTGGTTAAAGCCCTTTCCACTTTTTGACAATTTGAGTGTCCCTAACTTGTTGTTTTTTTGACGTGCTGGCTGTCCCCATTAAATCACGGGTCCCATCTTCCAGGCCGCAACTGGAGATGGTCCAGTACCGGGAAACGGAGGGCACTGTACCCTAACCTGGTCCCGGTTCGCGTCTGGTACCAGGTCAGGTCTCGTACCACATCTGGTGCCATGTCCAGTATCGCGCCCAGTGCTGGGTTAGGGTACCAGTACCACCTACATCCTGAGGACCAATCCGCGTGTGGTACCGTATCCAGGACCGCGTCCGGCACTGTATCCTAAGGGTTGTGGACTCTTCATTTTACAAGTAGCCAGCACGTCAAAAAATGACAAGTTGGGGAAACTCAAAACATCAAAAGGAGGGGTCCTTAACCAAAACAATATGAGATGACATGGGAATGAGAATGTGTTGGATTTACAACTTTTGAATAATAAATACTCAGAAAATGCAGAAAATATTTTAAGCTTCATCTTCTCTCTTTATGTTCTCCATCTTGAAAAAAGAACACGATAAAACACCTAAAACATGATTTTAATCAGATTAGGTCTGTAAAACCCTGTTTTATAAATCAGACTAAAAAGGAATCGTATTTTAGGGAGCTTTATGTTAGTCGCTGTTCCTTGTTTCCTGTAAGTGCTCTGAAAAGAAAGAGGAAAAGAAGTCAGTGTTGTGTCAGCACTGTAAATCTGTGGACACACCCAGACTATAAACAGTCTGCTTCAGGCCGGGCCTCTGCCTATTCTCATACTGTGTCCATTCTTCCTCAAATACCTCTGATCCCAAAGATGCCACATAAACAACCTAAAAAAGACATTATTTTTTTCTTTGTGCATTTAAATTCATGTGTGTGTTCACTGCAGACTGTCCATTGGAGAGAGGCGCTGAATATCCTGAAGCTCGTCGTTTCTCGATCAGCCAGCTTGGTGCAGCCTTCGTTCCCACAGAGTGACCTTTCCTATGAGGACATCAGCTGCATCTGGGACCGATCTTCCAAGGCTCTGCCTGGGAAAACACTGGATTTCCACTTTGACATATCTGAGGCAAGAGCTTTTCTATCTATTTTTTTTTTTTTTTTTGCACAATGCATTTGAAGTTTCTCCAGCCAGTGGAAAGGTTAGATCCTTCCGTTTGGGCCTGGATCTGTCCTCCGAGGGTGTGGTGCTTGTCAAAGCTGTGGCTATTCGGCATGGAAAATTGACTTCCCTTTCCTTTTTGGATATTTTACTTTAGTCTTGAGATTAGCTCAGAAGGTAAACATAATTAGCCTAAAATAAGTGAACTGGAAAGTGATGTGAAAGATAGCAGCAGTGCATGAGTGTGTGTGGGAGCGGAACAGGAGCTATTTGTGCAGCTCAAGAATGAAAGGAAATGATGTCAGCTCATTGCTGCCTTCCTTTTCTGCATGAATCAGTGAGTTTTTGTGAGTTGCCAGCAGTAATTGTTTTCTATTCACACAGGAAAAATATTTGTGATATTTCCGAGAACATGTCAGTATTTAAGAGAAAATAGGCTTAGCAGTATAAACTATTGGTTCCTTTTTCCTTTGATAATTCTCAATCTCAAAAGTAATTGCTGTTATCCTGGAGTCCAGACCTTTCTGCTCCTTGATCTTTAATAGTCATTTTTATTTACCTGCATTTGTTTGTTTCAGACCCCAGTGATTGGTCGCCGCTTTGATGACTTGCAATGCTCACCGGGTCGTGATGCCAAGAGCAGTAAGACAGCAGTGACCCGTAGCACCTCCTCTACCTCCTCTGAATCCAACTCCAACAATGTCCTGGTGCCAGTCAGCTGGAAAAGACCTCAGTCCTCCCAGGTATGAAGTTCCTTTCATTCTTGACTTTAGATTCTCTGATGATACTTTTTGGGGGGTTAGGGTTAGTTTGGGTTATTTCCCCAAGCAAATCACATCATATATTTTGCTTAGTGTAGAAAAAAAGTTTTTTTTTTTCACTTAAACCTGTTCCGTTCATTCCATACTTTATTTCAAATGACCATATTTTCCGCACTATGGGGCATACTTGACCATAAGGCGCACCATCAATGTTCCACTTTGGAAGTTATTCAAGGTGCACAAAACTATAAGGCAAGAAAAAAAGCGTAAAAGAGAAGAGTTTTGTCTGTCAGACTTTATTTGCTGCGTTCACAGTAATTCCAGAACATGTTTGTAACACGCTAGACATTAGCCACATTAGAATTAGCCACATTAGAATATTTACAGTAGGCTACCTGTAACTCCCAACCTTGTTTACAACACGGAATAAAACTGTGTTACCTCTAAAGCAAATGTACTGTGATTACACTAACTCCTAATTTGGTTAGCAAAATATAAAAATAGAGTTCAACACTGCTAAAACAAACTAAAATACTTTGGCTAGGCTAACTCCAAGATCAGTAACACGTAAAAACACAGTCCAACATCTCAAAAAAAAAATGTATATGACTGTTTGTGCGCTAACTTCCAACCTTGATAGCAACACCGCAAAACAAACATTAGTGTGACTTAGCTAACTCCTAACCTTGTTAGTAACATGTATAAACACAGCCCAACACGGCTAAAACAAATGTTACTATGACTACGCTAATTCCCAACCTTGATAGTAACACATGGATAAAAAACATTCCAACATCGTTATGTTAGCCGTGTCTCTTCACAATAACCAAATATATAAACAGAGTCACATGTACTTCTCAAAATCTCTTCAACATCAGTAAACACAACCAGTTAATCCATAAATCTGTCGCTCCACATTATAAGGCTCATTGGTTTTGTTTTTTAAAAAAATGTTTAAGAAAAATTGTATATTCAAAATAATACTTCAGTGTTTTTTTCCATGTAAGGTGATGCTAAATTGAACAGTCTTGGTTAAATTTTTACGTTGTGAATTTGCGACATACGGCATGAGGTGGGGTCATATGTCTAAATTAGTCATATAATCGAAATTGAGTCTAAAAAACTTTTCCCTTTTGTAGAAAAGAACCCGAGAAAAACTGGTAAATGTGTTGTCTCTGTGTGGACAAGAAGTCGGCCTCACAAAAAATCCTTCGGTAAGATAAACAATGGTTTTACAACACTGAATTTCAACACTGTTCATCTTTTTTGTTGTCTTTGATAACAAATAATAACATTTTTCCATCATCTGTTTAGGTGATTTTCTCTAGCTGTGGGGACTTGGACCTCATGGAGCACCAGCCCAGCCTGGTGTCCTCCGATGAGGGCAATCGTGAACTAGACAACATGGACGACACCACCTCAGAGCAGCAGTTCAGAGTCTTTAGAGACTTTGACTTCTTGGATGTGGAGCTTGAAGATGGGGAGGTGGGTCTTCTAACGTTTGATCTCACTAACAAACCTGTAAAGTAGTTGCAACATCAGAAGTGAAAGCAGTTTATTTTACTTTACATAATCATGCTTCATACATTTGCTGTACCTTCTCTGTTTAATGAGGTTTCTGTCCCTTTTTTGTCCGTGCAATCTAGGAGCTTCAGGTAATTTTAGTCATTTTACATTTTCATTTGCTGTGCTTTTAGTTGGCATTTGTGCCCCCAAAAATAGCACAAAATGTGTGTGGATGCTGTGCATTTTTTAAAGCTGATACTGAAATGTTCACAAAGCAGAGTTTTAAGGTGGAAAAGGGACTAACATCTGTGTTACTGCTAGTACATTACTTTAAAAAGCATAAGTGTTTAAAAATTGTGTATGATATATAAAATAATTTTAGAGATACAGGCAGGCTGAAATCAAAGCATTTCTTTTTTTTTCCAACAGTGAAATTAAGATTTCACAGGAAGTTTCCTATGTTTGCCTTGTTGATGTGCAGGTTTGGTGGAGTATGTTAGCCTAAAGTCGTTGTGTTTCTGGATTGCCATTTTTTTCAGTTATATTGCAGCTATTTTAGTTTAACTTTGTGAAAGTGTCATCAAATTGAAGTGTAGCTTCAAATCATGTATCGTACTCACCTGAATTCTTAACATGGATCCAACCATAGACTGCTCGACTGTTTGACCCCCTCCCTGAACTTGCACTGCATGGTTGTAAGTGTGTATGCATGCAGCTGCATGTCAGCGCAGCAAAAATCATGGTACCAAGTATCTCTAATTCTACTGTCGCAGGGAGAAACTATGGACAGCTTTAACTGGGGGGTGCGTCGGCGCTCTATGGACAGTTTGGATCAAAGTGACCTCCAGCCTCTGGAGGAGAGTCCGCTGTCCAGCAGCATGCCCAGCCTCAGCAAGATCACACGTGAAGACTCAGATGATTCGTCTGAGGAGGACTCCCTAACTGCCAGTCAGATACTCTCCCACTCCCAGCTCGTAAGCTTTTATTCACAAGTAGTTTTTACTGAAGTGAAATCTTTATCTAGTGATAGGATTGTTTAAACCATACATTTCTATCCTATCTCATGATAGTTTTTTTAAGCTATACAAATGTACCTACTTTATGACTGACGGTTATTAATGATAATTATATATTAGAGTTTAATCATTTGATAAGATGAAACACAAACAAAATGAAAATATTTCTCAACATAGCTCACATCTGACACTTTTACACTTGTTAGAGCTTGTAGGAGTGTTGGTGATAATATGGGCTCAAAATAAGGACATAAAGATTTGTAACCTCAACAAAGCATGATCAGAAGGGTTTTCGATGAGTATGGATTGGTAAAGGACATTCTCCGTATTCACGGATTCGCCGTATTCGGATGTCTCAGGGCCCTAACCTCTGCGAATAAGGAGGGATTACTGTGGACAGTATTGGTTGCATAGGGAAATCCTTAAAAGAAAACAAATTTAAAATTTGGAAATAAAATGGGAGATAGCTACTATTTTCACAGAAAATAAAAGCTGTGAATATTTCAAAATTCTCAGTTTGTTTTTTAAGGATTCACATATGCATCCAATATTGTTTACACTCCTCTTGGTCATGTTAACACTAAAATCCACCTTAAAGTCTGCGGTCTTTGATTGGACCGTTCTATTTTTGGCCATCCAATCAAAAAGACTTAGACTGGGTTGTTAAAGTCGATTAATCGATCTTATCAATGTAAGCTTAATATATCAATAATCAATCCATAAAGGTAGAGATCAATCTAACCTATAAAGCTAATGTCCGCTAGCTTGATGCTAAGATATAATGGAAGTTCCCATAGGATGGCTAATGCTAACATACATTGCTGACTAAATGAACATCTTTATAAACTCAAAGGTATGAATTTTCCAGCTCTTTTAAGGAAATATCTTTAAAATAACCATTTGTGGTCTGAAGCACCTTTTTTTGCTCATACTTTCTTCCTCTTGCTATAGCGTGATCGCCACCTAGTGGCTAAACTGAAACGCCCTCCAAGAGAAGCAGAACAATTGTTGGAGTTTCTCAGTTTGAGAATCCATTTAACACTGTTTAGTATTAACGATCACATACTTTAACTAATACATTTTACAATATGTGAACTCTATCAGATGAATATGAATATCTTCAACATACATATATAGATTATTAATGTATTTCTAAATAAATGTGTCTAAATGTGTAAACCATGTAAACTCAAAAGAATGGGAGAACAATTAGAATATAATCAATCCAGGCTCAGGTGAATCAAATCGAATCGATTCTGGAACTTATTGGCGACACCCAGCCCTAGTAAAGACGTCTAAAGACAGAGACATTATTCGTAAAATCAACTTCAGGAGCTCGCATGCAGTTTTTTGCTTCGCTTTTTCAAAAAAAAAAAGTCTAGGAAAAAAACCTAGAAGTTATTTCATCCCTTCATAAACATTGCAAGCCTAATTTTTTTAGGCAGATTTATTTTGCGGTATGATAAAATTTGATTTATGAGCAAACATGCAGTTCTTTATGGCCTTATTTTGAGCCCATAGTTTTCGCATTTGTTAATCCCATTTTTTTATTTTTTTGTGCTTTCAGACTGTCAACCTCTCTCCAACTGCAGAGATCAGTAGCATGGATGCGCCGTCTGCTTTTTTTGATAAAACTTCGGCAGATTCCTCTCCTCCTAGTACCAAAAACCCCAGTTTCGATGTCCAACTGCCAGAAGACTCGAAGCAGAGGGTGAATAAGGGCTTCAGAGTGTCTGAGATTCTAGGAAGCACTAATTCCTATCGCAGTTCCATACTGGAATTCTTTACTAATTTTGCCAAATAAGAGCCTTAATGTTGCAACTATTTTAGTGTAGTTGAATGTTAGATATGCTTTGGGTTCAGTCTATGTGTCAATTACTGTTTCTTATCTTTTCTGTTACCTTTTCTTCTTCTAAGTAGAGCATGTGCCAGTATATTCTTGGTGTTAATCTTGCATGTGAAAGGTGAATGATCTGAATCCTATAGAGACAATCTGTGCTTTAGGATGTGGGTTCATTCCTGCCACACATAATTAGTGACAGATTGTTTGGGAATGTGAAGGGTTCATAATTTGTTTTTCTTTATTTTTAAAAGGCAATGTGTATACCTCTAGCTTCTGTGTGGGTCAGTAACTCAAAGCTGTTGGCATGCGGGGGTTCAAGAAAGGTTTACACATTGCCTGTCCAAATCCATAAGTGTCCAAAGCCAGATTGTTGGCTCTGAAGTATTTATAAATTTGTTTAATTGGCAAAACTAAATAAAACGTGCCAAAAAACTGAAAAAAAACACCTCAAGGAGTGTCCCGATACAAGGTTAGTGTGTCCGTTTTATTCTAATACTGAACTTTCTGATAACGAAGAATAACAAAGGGAGTTGAAGAAACATTTGACGCATGCTGGATCAGAATTTGTGTTGGATTTTAGTTGGTTTCTTTTTGCTGATGACTTTTGTGTCCCTTTGATTTCAGAGTGAGTTTTCACAAGAAGAGGAGGACACCAACGTCCATGAAGACGATTTGTCTCTCTCCATCAGTGACCTTCACCTCGAGTGTCACTCAGAGGACAGCTTGACGACAGACTTGATTTCCGGTGGTTGTAAAGCAGAGCTGGACCTCGACTCCTGCGCACTTAGGTACACAACATCTTAGACCAGGGGTCGGCAACCTTTAACAGCACAAAGAGCCATTTGGACAAATTTTTTACTGATCAAAATCTAGAGGGAGCCGCATAGATTTACTTTAGCCTTTAAGAAATTTGGATAATTCATTACAATTTAAAAAAATAAATAAATATGAGTTATTCCTATGTTTTGGCACAATCAAAAGCAAAAATATGTAAAGAAACTAGCATCTCTCAAAATGTTTTTTTTTTTTTTTTCATTTTTACCTTTTACCTTTGATGCTGAATTAGCCAAAAAGCTAGCTCTTTGCTTAATTACTAGCTAAACTCCAAAATAGACTATCATTCTTCAGTAAACTAAATTGGTCAAAAATGTTAGGCTGTTGCTATAATAGAACCTAAACTCTAAATTAGTCTAAACAATCTCAGTAGATAACAAATTAGCCAAAAATTAGCTTATCACTAAGTTTTTTTAGCCAACTCAGTAGAGGCCACATTAGGCAAAACAAAGCTAACTTGTTGCTTAATTACTAGCTAAACTTCAAAATAGCCTAAAAATCCTTAGTAAACTAAATTACATAAATGAAAAAACTTTAAAAAATTACTATTATTTTATTTTTCTTCAACCAGAGAGCCACTATAGAGAGGTAAAAGAGCCACATGTGGCTCTGGAGCCGCAGGTTGCAGACCTCTGGCTTAGACCAAGGGTGTCAAAGTCAATCGGACAAGGGGCCTAACTCCAAAACACACCTTAGATCGCAGTCCAAACAGGATAAACATTTACTGAACACTATAAAACTAAAAATTTTAAACGTTAAAACTGTAATGTTTTAGCATAATTTAGATCTAGATATACCGCATTTCCTGCAATGATGCTAGTGAGAATGCTGTAAGCTGAATTTGGCTGCTGAAGTTGCTAGTGCTGTTAGCTAAAGAGGCTAAAATTGATAGCTAAAAACGCTGAAGCTGATAGCCAGCTAAAATATTAGCTAAACTTCAAAAGAGCTAAAAAAAAAACAAAGAAAAAAAACTTAACAAAATGCCTAAATTAGCCAAAACAGCTAACATGTAGCTGAAATATTAGCTAAACCCCCAAATAGACTTAAAAATCTTAGTAAATGCCAAAACAGTTAAAAAAGCTATCAGAATGTCATTTTTTTTTAACTTTAAAACCGTAACTTTTAAACATATTTAAGAATATTAAAAAAGGCAGGAAAATTATTCCAGAATAAATCAATTTAAACCTTTAATAACTTTCAATATTTTACTCTCCATAAAAATATATTTTGGGAAATTATACAAATTAGAAATGCAAGATAACATCGGACCATTTATAACAATAAAATAAAATGATCTGGAGAGCCGGATATAATTACCTGGAGGGCCGGATCCGGCCTTGACTTTTACATGTGGCTCAGACAAATCGAATAAAAATCCCGTTCTGTCTAACGTGCTTTTGTGACGATGCAGTCTTGCAGAAGAAGAGACGGATAACCTCCTGGAGTCGCACTCCTCACCGCCACCATCGCCTTTCTTCTCTGCCATTCTGGCTGCCTTTCAACCTGCAGTGTGCGACGATGCAGAGGAGGCCTGGCGGAGTCACGTCAACCAGCTTGTGTCGGACTCTGATGGATCCTGTGCAGTCTACACCTTTCAGGTGTTTTCATCCCTGTTCCAGGTATTTAATCCCATTTGCTTCTATGACAGCAGCACTTAGGCATAACTGTGAATTATTTATTGAAGAGATTTAAAGGGACTGATGATTGATTAATTCAATCAATTATACTTTTCATGCAAAAAAGGTCATAAATTTATTTTTTCCTTGTTTTTTTGGTTTACCTCACTAAATTTTGTTTGTTTTCTTTACTACTACTACTTTGTACTATCTATACTCCAACATTTTTATTTTATTTACAAGCATATTTTTCACCTCGGTTTGTGTAATTGTTATAATTTCCAATGCACATAAAAAACAGGTCTATAGATAAAACTATCTATCATTGGTATGACTCATTTGAAAATTAAGACAATTTTGTTTATATGCAGAGTTTAAAATATTATATTTTTGGGTAAAACTTTCTTTTAACTATATTTTAAAATATAAAGTTACTCCAGAATTATGTAGCCAAAATATTCTTAAAGTGCACTTACCATATGCCATGTCAATTTAAAAAAGAATCCCCACATACATTAGAGAGAGCTGTTATCTGTCCTAATAATTTCAATATTTGAAAGTATAGCTTTTAGTCTTCGAAGTGTTTTTGTAGATATTGCTCACCTCACTGACCAAAGCCTAGCAGATATTTAAAAAACATCCTGCAAATAAAAAAATAGAGATGCTTAAAGTGAAATGAATATATTATGGACATAACCAATGTCTCTGTTTTTGCAGAGTATTCAGAGTAAATTTTGTTTGCTGACCGGTGACGCTGTGAATTACATTGGCGACGGTTTGAGAGGATTAGGATCAAAGTTCATTAAGTCGTCTGAGATGCTGACCTCGTGCTCAGAGTGTCCAACACTGTTTATTGATGCAGATACAGTAAGGAAATTGACTTTTTCCAAAAAGGTTGTCAGTTATTAGAAAAACATTCAACAAAACTTTTTTTTTCCACAGATCATGTCCTATGGGCTCCTGGAAAAAATGAAATTCAGCGTGTTGGAACTTCAAGAATACCTCGACACTTACAACAACAAAAAGGAGGCGGCTCTCAGTGTAGGAACATTTTCTGATTTTATTTTTAGGTTTTCACTTTGGTATTTTGACCACATCTTTCTTTCTCTTTTTAAGTGGTTAAAGGACTGTAAAGCAACTTTTCCCAGAAACACTGAAGACCCAACAGTAACATGTCAGCCAGCTGAGCATGAGGAAAAGGTAGAGACTTATGATTGGTTTATTTTTGTCTAGATTTGTGCACCTTATAACTTGCAAAATATATTAAATTGGATTTTAAAATACAGATTCAGTATGGACAATTTTATTATTTTGAAGTGCAAGCAGCTAGTTGATTTGTAAGAAGACTGACACATGCAGGGATTCAATTCTTTTGATCTGTCATGCTGTATTTTCTGCATTGCGATAACTGTGTGAAACTGTAGCTCTGTGAGTGTTACTCCTATTTTCTCTCTTTACGTCAACTTTAATTTGGAGCATGTCACATTGAGGATCCCATAGTTGATGTGATCACCTGCTGCTCTGTTGATCCCTAAAACAAAATGATTTTAGTGGCTTGTTTTAACTAATTATTTTTATTCTTAAAGACCCACTCTGATGAGCTATTTTAAAAGCGTTTTCCACAGTCTTTTAATTATGATTATGTCGTTTTTAGCCAAAAATAAAAAAACTTGTTGATTTCTAGGACACAGAACGGCAGAAGTTCATTGGAAATTTACCTCTGAGTTTTGGGTGGGACTGTTGGCTCAGAGCAACCACGCCCCCACTTCCCCTCACCATTGCTGAATGCTCTCTGTTGAAATACTCTCCCGCTAGCTTACATCCCCTCACATCCCCAACCTAACATTACCGGTTCAACCAAAATGGCGAGCAATATTGGAGCCACATTTTAAAGCCAGATGGAACGAGGAAAACAAAGACGTTCGTGGTTTCTATGTGACAAATACGAGCTTTTTCAATCAGATTTTTTTTGTCTGCTCCTGATTATGAACAATTTCAATAAAGAAATACTCATATATGCTACTTTAGTCTTAACTTTATTTATTTATGTCCTCCGTTGTCAGAAAATGCCAGAAGATCACGTTAAAAACACCAAAACCATTTTCATCAGAGTGGGTCTTTAACCTTTAACTATACACTTTAACTAACACTCCCATTTTGAGTTATTTCCACACACATTTGTCCATACATGCATGTCAATTGAATTACTTTTTTCAGATTTTTTCATTCCTTCATGGATGAAAATCATGAGTTTTTCTTTCTTTTGATTGCTTTCCTTACTTCTTTTACTTCTTTCCTGCTTTGTAACATGCTTACTTGGTAGCAAATGGAAACTCTAGCTGTAAGTTTCACATTCTTCGTGTCTTTTCCTCTCTTCTTCAAGGCTAGTTTTACTCTTATTATGAAACTATATTTTGTAAACTTATTTATTATGATGCCATCATGTTTTTGTGACACATAACTAATCCAGATTCTTTTCATCTTCCAGCAACTGGAGCTCTGTCAAAGACTTTACAAACTGCATTTTCAGTTGCTGCTGCTTTTTCAGTCCTATTGTAAGCTGATTGAGATGGTCCATGCAATAAGCTCTGTTCCAGAGGTACGTCTGTCTGCTTCACCGCCTTTTAATTCCCTATGTGCCGGACACGAACTGTCTAACCCATGCCCTTTTCAAACTTTAGCTCACAGATATGTCACAAGAGTTAAGTCAGTTGAAAAGCAATCTGAGAACAGCGGCCGCCTCGGTGACTGCAGATGAAGTCGCCGTCTGTGGGAGCGCTCGCTCTGAGCCCGTCTTCAGCTCCTCTGAAGCTGCAGTGCAGGCCATCCTGGAGAATCTGAAGATCAATGAGTTTCAAACAGCCGTTCGCTGCATCCGTGAGTGCAGGTGAGGTACCGGTACATGCATTCATGTAAACAGAACAAAAGGAAGAAAATGTGTGTTGGGTAAGCTATGAATTTGTTGTAACAATGCTTATTAGCAGGAGGTTGCTTAGTATCTTTCAAATTGTGACATTTTTAGGTAATGCCTTAGCCTAGTCACATGCATAACATTGTTCTGCATGTGGAAAGTATATTTTGAACTATTTGTGAGGAAAATTAAAATTCCCCGCACTAATGACATCCAGGTGATGCTGTCTTACGACACCTGAACGCAACACTTTAGATATTAGTAAGGTAAATCCCACTGCACAGCAACATTTTCAGCAAATTCAGAAAGTGGCTGTGCAGCGGAATTTGTAATCAGGACGCAGAATCACATTTTTACACACTGTGATGGCTGCAGATTTTTTAAGAAAAAGTTACGATTTTACGGCAACTGGACGATTTTTTGACATTGGGCACACTTAGAGGTGGCGGTCCAGTGACAGGTGGCAGGAATTGACTGAAGCTATTGTCACATTTACGAAAATGCCACAGCGCAGTGACCTAAATGCCAGTTTTACAGGAGATTCGGCAGGAACCTGCTGGGTGGCACTTGTAATCGGACAGCGGCAGTCGCATTTTATTTATGAGGTTTTAAGAAAAAGGAAATAAAGAACGATTCTCAGCCGACCGCAAGTCCATTTGTTCATGACAATGATCCGATCAATTTTTCCGTGAACGCCACATCTCTAATGAATTTGACTTTGTAACTTTGTTTTTTATGTAAATAGTAGGCTATAAACAGGAATCTAAGTAGTAGGAATAGGTATTTATTTTGTGTGTTGCACACTGAGAATGTGCTCGATTGCCCAAGCTCGCAGGGAACATTGCCCCAGTCTACTGGGCGGCCGGACTGCCTCCATCTGCATTTATGATCATGCTAACCATTTTCAGAAAAATTGGATGGCAGCATCTAATTGTGAAGATTCTGCCAGTGCCTCCCCGTTGTGTATTGTCAGTTGTATTTGTGACTGTGGCATAACTCTTTAATCATCCAGTCCACCAAACATCAAACAAGATCCAATGGCAACATAAGCAGTTTGCTGTTACAGAGAAGAATTAGAACAAACATTTTTTAAACCAAAAAAAGAATACTCCCAACACACATATCCTTACCCTTTCTTTTTTTTTCTTTTCAGAACAACATGGCCCAACGACATCTTCGGCGCACATTCTGAGGATGAGGTCCAAACGCTGCTGAACATCTATTTCCGACATCAAACTTTAGGTCAGACAGGAACGTTTGCTCTGGTGGGATCCAAGCAGGACCTCACGGAGATTTCTGCCAAGCTGATGGAGCTTAACGGAGAGACACGTGACATGATCCGTCGAGCCCAGGGCTACAGCGCCATCACAGCTTTCCTTCCAGACTCCAGGATTTCAGGATCAACTCTGTAACCTGGGAACAGTGGAAACAGAAAACTGTAATCCACCCTGTTTTCTTTCTTTACGTTTACGGCAGCTGCTTTCACTTTTATTTTGAAATCAATCTGTGCTCTCTCTGGGAATAAATACATGTTCCTTTTAGAGAATGTCTGACAGTTAGATTGTCAGAAATGCAGCAATACATTTCTCTTAAATAGCTGACAAAGATGAGCTTTTCTTGCACTACCAATAGAAGCAGTCACAAAGCAACCGCCTTGCTACTGAGGACAACTGTAACATTTAACAATGATACCAAAGTTAGGAGATTTTTCATTGGATTTCATGTTTTAAATATATATAGGGAAAACGTGCAATTCTTCACTAAAGTGGAAGACTTTTTTTGTCTGCGGAACGAATGTATTTGAATATCACAGGATTAAAAACACTGTAAGAATAGAATACAAGGAAATAAAACTGGATAAACTGATGTGTGCTGTTTTGTGAGGGAGCCTCTGAGTTGTGAATGCTCTTGGGTGTTTGAAATTAATCACAATATTGGCGTATTTGACTCTGATTTGTGTGAGTGGTTGATGTTTTACTTTGACAGAATGCAAAAAAACTACTGTAATATAAAAATAAATAAATATTAAGAAGAAAGGAAAATAAAACCCTCCATGCTGCTCTGTGGGTTATCTGTTACTTACAATATTTTTACAGTACCTATTAACAGAGCAACTTTGCAGACAGAAAAATTATTTATATTTAAAGAGAAAACATGCTTTTATCAAACTAGATTTGTAGAAGACAAATATCTTTTTGACCTGTTACACTTGCCATGCTTGGAAAATCTGTGTACTATGAAAAAATAGGAACCTTTAAATAAATAAACTATTTTATTTGATGACTTGTATATATTAGAATTTTGCTCAGAGTTCTAAGATTGTATGTTTATGACATTAACTAAGTTTCATGCTGAATGAGTAAACATAAATGTCAAGCTTCAAAAGCTGTAGCCTTGTAAATATCTCTGCCTTGTACTGTATTTTTGTGACCTGTACACTTAATGGCTCTCAATAAATTTGTTAACAAAAAAAGATACTATTTTTGTTGTGAATTCTCTTTATGTAAAGTTGGGGTTAATTAAGACAACTTGGTGGGATTCTGCTTGTAAAAATTGTGAAACAAGTAGAAAAATACCAAAATTATTATTTTTTTTTTAAAGCAAAGACTGTTATGTCCAAAAATGTGAAAATGAATACATTTTAATAGCTTCTAAGAAATATATTCAGTATTTTAGCAAATAAAAAAAATAAAGTTTGATAGCAAAAGAAAAGGTATTTAAGCAGGTTAAAGTTAAATCTAGATACTTATACCTACCCTGTCCTTACCTGAAGCCTGATAAACTATTTAAAAAAAAGTTTTAAAATTCGTGGGGTAAAATGATATTGGTTAAATTCTCTGATCCATTATTAATTGTTAAATAGCTAATTGGGGGAGGGGGGTATAAACATTAAAAGTTAGATTTTAGTACTCATAGCAACACTTGTTTTGGGTTCACTTATTTTGAAGCCATTCAGTCACGTTGTAACTTCCGGAAAATACCGGAAGTGCTCATTTGTTTTCCCTTGGGGTCCGTGACGGCCGGCTTTTAACTGCCTGTGTTTTTAACTTTCAAAGTTTTAATTGGCTGTATTAGTCGTACCAACTGTCCCACGTACCGATACCGGTCCGAGTCCCGGGGGTAGGGGACAACTGATCTATCATACTCATCATTGCTGTGACACAGCTCTTATTTTGAAGTCACATTGACTTCCGGAATGCGGCGCGCGCTAGATTTGTTTTCCCGTGAGTCCATAGCGGCTAGTTTTTAACTGCCTGTGTTTTCCCACGTTCAAAGTTTTCTTTAGCTTTTCGTGCATGCTATATTAGAAGTTTTCTCTCGACATGCCTGCCTTCATTCTTAGACTTCGTCCTGGTGAGTCCTAGTCTTAAAACGAATCACTTTTTGTTTCGTGTCTTCTTCTTTTTTTTGTAGTTACTAGCAAAGTGTTATTTCGCCTGACAGCTAGCTTTTGGCTAAACGTCTGTACGATTCAAACATTAAATGTACCACTTAAAGCAAATAACATGCTTTTTTATATAGTTTATCATTAGTTTTCTAGGCTAATATTTCTTAGATACGTGTGTGAGCTTCATAATTAGTCGATTTTAAACGTTTTGTATCTATAAACAGCTATTGAGAGCTTGTTGCGTTCTCAGGTGGGCCATAAACAGCCGTTGTTTGGGTCGCCTGGAATGGACTTGCCCCTCACAAACATGTATAATATTTTTAAGGATGATGTTTGGAAAGGTAAGAAATACATTTAAAAACTATATCCAGAAAAAGTACCCACTAAACTGATATTATTAAATCGCAAATTGTTTTTTCAGACTGGAAAAATTAACTAAAATCAACAAAAGCATCACCTATTTTATTGTGTGTACTATTTTCTAGCACTTGTTTTAGAGCTGGGACCTCTTGACCCGAACTGGTTTGAGGTGCTGACATCACAAGCATCTGTGATTGATGGAAGTCTTTCTGATCAAGAGGATCTTTGTGCTAATCAAGAAGGAAACTCTAAGGGGAGTTTAGAAAAACCTGCAGTGGAAAGTCAATTCTTCTCAACCCCAAAAGTTTTCCGACACAGCCGAGTGGTGTCACCTCAAACTGAGGATGAGCAGTCATTTACATTAGCTCAAGGTAAGACTTGACAGATGATTAGTTTGGCTTTAAAGACCCACTCTGATGAAAATCGCATTTATGATGTTTTTAGCATGTTATTGTGGCATTTTTCACTTGAAAATTGAAAAATTTAATCTAAAATTGTTTTTTTTTATTCAAATTGTTGTGGAAAAAGCTTGTGGGTGTGACGTAGGACTTGAAATGGGAGGTAGTTACTCGTTACTTCATTCCAAACTGATGTATGTAGACAAATAGATCCATGCACATCTTCGTTTTCTTCATCCAAGCTGGCTTTCGGCTCAAAGCTGTATGGCTGAATAGCTCCAATATTTCTGGCTATTTTTGTTGCAGCAGTAATGTTAGGTTAGTGGGAGAGAGTGTAAACAAATGGATGATGGGAAGTAGTGACACCTCAATTTCTCATGGCAAATACTATGTCCAATTAAACAACACAGGTTTTTTGGCTAATCCTATTTGAAAGAGCACTCAGAATGCTTCTACAAAAGATGATATTATAATAAAATTAATTTTGTTCAAACAAATTAAGCTTATTAAGTTGGAAACATATTGACATGTTTGGAACTCATGAATTTCAAGATTTTACAACAGTTTTTTTCTCTTTTTGGATTAGAAAAGGGAGCATTGCCTTGGATTAAAACCCAAAGTCCTTGTTTGTTTCAACTTACAATACAGGGGTGAGTGTAACTTTCTGATAAATAAATCACTTTAATTATTTACCCTTTGAACTTTTGTTCTGTTTTTAATTATATTTATTATTTTACATGCATGAATTATTTTAAAACGCTTGTGAATATCAGCCCTAATGTGTTTGGCCTTGAGAAAATCTCATTGACTGCAATTTAAAAATGAAATCTGGTTCTTGTTAAAGTCCATGTCTAATATTCAATATATTTTCCTGTTGTAACCATCACTGCAGCACCTATGTTTTGGTTGTTTACTATTTAAATGTTCTTTTTTCTCTCCTTTCAATGTCTCTAGTGAAAAATGTGACGTTTTTCAGCCTCAAGGCGACGACAGTTTTGGTCAGTTTACCATCACTCTTTGCTTGAACTTGATGAATATGTATGTGATCAATATTTAAGAATGTCATTTGTTATCTTATTTCTTCAGATTTACTTGCTACACCAAATCAATCTACAGTAAGCATCCTAAATCTGTTACTTATGTTTCTTTAGGAAGTGTTTTTTTTTTTGTGCTTCTTCTTTGCGTCATTTGTTTTCTTTTTGTTGTTGTTGTTTTTTTATGACACAGATCAGCTATGCCAAACATATCTCTGAAAGCCTTGGTGCACAAATGAACCCGGACATTTCATGGACCAGTTCTTTGAATACACCACCAGCAGTTCCGTCCACCTTGATTTTGCGTAAGTAAACGACAAAACTAAAGGAGAATTTCAGCTAAAAAATCTGCTAAATCTGTTATTTAATAGATTGTTGTGTTATTCTTGTTTTTGTTTTAGCTATACCAGATAATAAACCTTGTTCAACGAATGTCCCTGCAGACGGAAATGTTGTTGTGAGTACTTTCAACTCTGATCAAGCAACCCAAATTTAAAGTCTTACTCCGACTGTAATTTTCTCTGATGTAAAATTGTTCCCAACGTAATTTATATAAAGAAATCTGCAGAAACCCATTTTTAAGTTATTTTATATATGTCCTCCATCATGTTAAAATCACCAAAAAGACTATTGGAGTGGGTATTTAAAAAACAAAAACATTTCATTGCCATGTTAGAGTTTGTGCAAAAATCATAAAAAGTCATGTTTTTACATATAACCCAAGATCTGTAAGAACAGTTTAAATTATTCCTGTGAAACTTTCTTTTTCTTTTTTCTCCTAGTTTGTCCGAAAACTATTCCCTTCTCTTTCAAAGACATCTGCAAACGAAGCTTCCAAAAGTTGTGATCCAGTTGCTTTTCAAGGTAATAACACTTTTTTAGTGATTTGTACTAGTATAGTGTTTCCTCTTTTATCGTCGGGGTTACGGTCCAAAAACAACCAACAATAGGTGAAATTCGCAAAGAAGGATAATACAGTAGATGCTTTTAAGGCTGTTAAAACCCCTCAGTACATAATTTTTACACTTTTTTTTTTATCTTGTTTAATTTATTTTTGATTTCTTAAGCCCAGATGGCAAACTATTAAACTCATTGTCTTTCTGTAATTTCAGGTCCAATCTCCCCCAAAGTTCCCGACGGCCCTCAGACTTTCTCAAACCATGAAGAGTGTGTTTGGCAACAGAAAGTTCCAGACACCATTGAAGATGAAGAAGTTCGAAGCTCAGTAGTGGATGTTCTTGATGGCGCTGAAGACGCACTTTCCATTTTCTTCGCTAATAGTAGCTCAGCTCTGAGAAAAGTGAAGCCTGAGAGGAATAAACGAAAACAAATCCTTCAAGCAAAAGAGAACGTCTGCAGCTCAAAAGATGACTTGTCAACAAGCAAAGCCACGTCTGACGAAGAACGTGATGGATGTACTCTGTCTTCATACACAAAAACTGGACATACTGGGATGAGCCAGTGGTCGCCGCTGAGTTTATCCGATATCCCATCTTGTTCAGCGGGTGGCATTATTGTACCAGAGCAGCTGCATAATTCAAGTCGCCTCTCAGGACCTTCAAAGGACATTCAAAACGTTGAATTTCAGAGCAAAACGAGACTTTTTGATACAGTTGGGATTGCAGAGCTTGATCCTATGAGAGTGGACTCATCTATAGAAATTCCATATTCTGGTAACATATTTTTCTGCCTTTATAAATGCACAACTGAGACAAAAACCTTTCTTATAGTAGCTAATTTTTTTGTTTTTTGTGGTTTCTTTCAGAGGAATTGTGCATCGAACAGCTGGGAAGCTCAGACTGCAGCAACGCTGAGAAGACTGAAGGACATAAACAAGGTCAACCTCTTGGAGAAAATTTGGTTGGCACAGTAAAAGCTAAAATCCAAGATATTGACATGTCGCAACTTTGTAGAGATTTTGCTCAAGATTTTAGCCAAATGCCCGACTCTGGTCGAACGGCTTCTCGAGATCACTTCTCGCCGTCAGCTTGTCTCCTAGCTATGAAAAAAGCAAAGCAGAAAGCAGAAGTCAACCCTCAGCATCATCCTAATAAGAGTATCTCTAATCCAAAGTTTCCCACTAGTGGGGTTCCTGTAAATGACAGCGGCTTTCATTCCGCTGTTGCAAACTCCACTAATATCACTGGATCATCTTTCTTGGAAAATACTGGCCTTAGTCGAACATCTACAGATTTTAAATCAGATCTCCAAACAGAAACTGATATTCCATCAACAAAAGCATTTCCTAAAACGATGCATTTTAATCCTGAAGCTGAAATGGAGCTGATCAGTGCACACACATCCAAAGAAGAGAAGGACCTGGAACCTGTGATGTCCACAGATATCACCGTCCAGAAACCCAGCAGTGCTCAAGGAGCTGATGATATTCCCAGCATTCCATTAAATGATCAGAAACAGACAAAGGAAACATCAACTTCTCCTCTTGTTGTGCATTCATTAGGATTCAAAACTGCTTCAAATAAAGGGATACGCATTTCCTCTGCCAGCCTGGAGAAAGCCAAACTGATATTTAAAGAGACTGAGAGTGAAACAGCTTTTTATAATCTGCCCACCACATCTGGTTATGACACTATGAATAAAAGCACAAGTAAGGAAGCTGGGAACACTTCAACGTTTTCCTCAAAGCCAAGTCAAACTTCAATAACAGAAACATTTGGTGGCATCACCCCTCAGCTAACAGCGTCTCAAACAGACGATGTGACTGAACTTTGTTCCCTCCTGGAAAAAACCGACAGCCAGTTTGAACTGACACCCGTCAAAATTCTAAAAACGAAGCAGCAAAACAATGCCACCTCACCACAAAAAGCTGACAGAGAACTGGACCCCGATTTACTTGCTGGCATAGATTTTGATGATAGTTTTAGTTCAGATTCATTACAATGCGCGAGAAATGAAAACGCAACTTACTCCTCAAAGCACAGCTCTGAAGACGAGGCTTCAGATGATCCACGAAAAACAGTACGCGCTAGCTCACCACAAAACGTGTCTAGTGTTGCTTTTAAAACTGCTGGAGGAAAAGTTTTAAGAGTTTCAGACAAGTGCCTAAGCAAAGCTAAGTCTTTGTTTGCAGATTTGGAGGAGTTTCCGACAAATCGGAAGTCGTCAGGCAACAAACGCGTGGAAATTGGTTCCAACACCAAACAAAAAAGCAGCATGGATGGATGCAAAAAGAATCTGAAATTTGCTATCAACGAGGACAGTTGCTCTATAAGAGCCGGGAATTGTTTTGAAGAGTTGGCTTCTTTCAAAAAACCAACAAAAAGTATAAGCGGTGACGACACTAAAAGCTCAGAGAGTAAAAAGAATGATCCCAATATGTGCCAAACTGGTTTCTTCATGGCTAATGGAAAGAACATCTGTGTTCAAGCCAAAAACATGCACCACGCAAAGGACATTTTCAAAGACTGTGATGTCACGGACAATAAATCTGAGTTTATTAAACATTTGCCAGAAAACGTCAAACGTAGGGAACACCTATCAAAATATGACAACTTCGACATCCCCAAGCGACGCATCGATGGATGCTCTGTGACTGAGAATGCTGATCTGCTGCCGTGTGATACAATAGAGCCACACCAGGGAATTCTGAAAGTAGAGACCAATGTCGCTCCTTTTCATAGAAACTCATTTTCTGCTTCAAAGCCAGATCTTTCCATGCTGTGCTCGGCTTCAAAGACTATTGACTCTAATGAGAGCTGTTCTGCTGCTGGGAAAAAAGCTTTTGTGTCAGCCGATGAAACGAAAAACTCTGAATACCTTTTGAAAGAAACCCACTCACCTGAAGATGGAAAAGGACAATTGCAGGAGGACTGGAGTTCATCAAATCACACCGATCAGCCCAGAATATGTGGATTTCAGACGGCTGCTGGTAAAGAACTTATTGTGTCGTCTGCAGCTCTGAAGAAAGCTCAGACAATGTTCAGTGAAAATGAAGGAGTCAAAGAAAGAAACAGAGTTATACCACCTCATTCAAGGATTCCAAGTATTGAGTCAGAAAATGATAAATCTCATGCTCTACAGAAAGCTAAGGTGTGCAGCAACATTAGCTTGAATGCAGTTAATCCATGTGGAAACAAACTAAAAGAAGGACCAAATAACGTGGAGAAAATGTGTTCTGGTTTCACAACTACAAATAAAGCCAATGAGTTTGAGGAAAATCTTTTAAAATCAAACCATAGTTTGAAGGACTTTGATTTGGTTTCAGATAAGGAGATGCAAGAGTCAGATGTGTTCTTGGAAAACCACGTAGATGCTGAAAACACAGTATTACCAAAAGATCAGGAGTGTCAACTTCCTGTTTATGAGAAAATAAAATCTAATCCAGATCAAAAACCGACTATCAGCTTTTCTCAACCTGGATGTCCTGAAGACCCGCCATCATTTCAGAATGCTGGATTTCAGATGGCAAATGGAAAAGCCGTCACTTTCTCAGCTGAAGCTCTCAGAAAAGCAAAATCAGTGTTTAATGAGTGTGAAGCACCTGAGGATAACACTCTCCAATCCAAGGCCACAGTCCTGCAAGACTTGGTTGATAACAAGGAAAGAATACATTTTGGCTTCCAAACGGCAGGTGGAGCAAAAGTTCACGTGTCAAAGACAAACTTATTAAAGGCAAAACATCTCTTTAAAGACTTTGATGATTTAGTTTCAGACAAGGAAATGCAAGAGGCAGATGTGTTATTGAAAAACGTTGATGTGAACGCAGAAAATGGAGTACTAACAAAAGACTGGGAGTGTAAAAATCCTCTTAAGGAGGGGGGCAATGAGGAAGTAAGATCTAATCCAAATCAAAGGACAACTCTCAACTTTTCTGAACCTGAAGATGGATCTTCTGAGAACACAAAGATTCTACAAAATGACCTGTTATCATTTCAAAATGTTGGATTTCAGACTGCAAATGGAAAGGCCGTCACTTTCTCATCTGAAGCTCTCAGAAAGGCAAAATCCATGTTTAACGGGTGTGAAGCACTTGAGGATAAAACACTCCCAACACCACTGCAATCCAATGCCAACGTCCTCCCCTTCAGAGGGACGACTGAACAAAATCAAGACATCAAAGAAAGAATACATTTTGGCTTCCAAACTGCAGGTGGAACAAAAGTTCACGTGTCAAAAACAAACTTATTAAAGGCAAAACATCTCTTTAAAGACTTGGATGATTCCGTTTCAAAAGCTACAGAAGGGACAGACCCCAGCAGTGAAACATCATCAGTTTTGAGTAAAGCTACCGGGCTGAAGGATAATATTTCCAAACATGATCAAATAATAGCAGTGAATGCCCCTGCAAATGGATGGACTGAGAGCAGAAATGTAGGGTTTCAGACAGCCAGTGGAAGCACAGTTGTAGTTTCAGACGAAGCCCTTAAAAGAGCAAAAACCCTGCTGGGCGAAGGTGAAGAAGTCGCAAATGTTTCATCTCCTCTCTGTAAGATTCCAGTCTCTGGTTCCAGTGGGTTTTTCGCAGCAAGTGGAAAAGCTGTGACTTTCTCATCGGAGGCCTTACAGAAGGCGAAAAGTCTTTTCAGTGACATCAGAGCCGATGTCTCTGATTTTACAGACACTAAGAGGGTGGAACAGAAACAAGAAGATGCTCAGCTTTGGGGCTTTACAGCTGCAGGAAGAACAAAAACAGACACTAAAGTTGCTGATAAGTGTCACTCTAACATCAAAAAATTGGATCTAAATAATGCAAAAGATGTTAGTTCAGATGTAGATCTTACCAATTTGGCTCCATCAGAGACTGTTGTCCAAAGTGAAAACTACAAACTAGAAACCTCACAGGTGATGGACTACAAGAGACCTGAAAACACAAAAGCTGAGGAGTCCTCAGCTCTGATGTTTCCGTCCCTGAATCTGACTGGCTGCACTGAAACCCAGCACAGGCTTCTGGCCCAGGAGGCGTTGGACTGCACAAAGGCTTTGCTGGAAGATGAAGATCTGGCTGGCCAAAGCTTCTGTCCTGCTGCACAAACTGCACTAAGGCTAGATTACCCACAAGCCACCACTGGGTCTGACGCGGAAGAAAAAAGACAAAGGAAAAGATTGATGGGAGATCCAGATCCAACTGGTAAGTACCTTTACATATGATATAAATTTCATTTTTTTGGATTAGAACAGTTTCTCTCAATGTTTTAACAATTTTAGGAGTTTTTAGAAACTCCAGTTTATTGTTCTTGAAGCACTAACATTGAATTCTTTGAGCAAAGGAAAACATTTCAATATTTTCAGATTTTCATAAACTTTATTTGGCACATTACTTACCATTTGTTACATTTTTTGATGTAGGTCAGCCTCCTCTAAAAAGACAATTACTGGAAGAATTTAACCAGACTAACGATGGTTCAAACGACTCTGGACTCCAGCCTGTGAAAAGCTGTCCTCTTGGTAAGTCACTTGCATTGAAAATGTGACCATTAGATTATATTTAGGGCTGAGCAATAAACGATATTTATCGTGATAAATATCGACAGGAAATGAGTCTATCACGATAGACTTTTATTTTTGAAGGGTCCAAAATTAACACTAGTGCAAGCTTTTTCTCCTCTTTGGGGAGTAAAAGTTTGAGGGTTAGTCACCTCTAGGGCTGTGTATTGTCAAGAGTCTGGCGATACAATACACATCCCGATACGTGTATCAAGATACAATATATATTGCGATTTATCCCAAGACTACCAGAACAATTTTTCACTTTTCGAAAGCCATCCCAAATTAAAACTAAGTAGTGCATGTCTCATTATTACCCTTTGGAAAAATAAGACACTGATTTGTTTTTATGTTTTTTTTAGTTTCAAAATAATAGATGTTTTTTTTCACATAGGATTATCTCAACATAGCAAATGTAATGTAATGTCAGCAGTGATAAAAACGGAAAAAGGTTTATTTTACAATTTGACCAAGATTTTGTAAATCTATTTAGCCAAATTTAAATCAGACCAAATAAGTGACCCTATATTTATTTTTCTAAGCATAGTGCACACTTATAATCCTTCAATTTGTTAAAAAAAATGGAAAATCTTCCTCATAATCCAGTCCCCAAAAAGTACAAATTCTAGTTGTACTTCCTAACCTCTCCAAAGATTTTCGGTGCTTCATGGTACACAAAAATCAAATGAGTTGAAATAAAGTCTGAATTAGTTCACTTTAGTTTTTTTATTTACTTGCTTTTAATTTTACAGTTACGTTGTAAAATAAAACCCTTTATTTTTGTTTAACCACAGAGCCACAATGGAGGGGTTACAGAGCCGCCTGTTGCAGACTGAATCAGATCAGCATTCATTATTCATTTTAAAGTCAAATGTCTCCTCACATTATATTTTTCATCCTTCTCCATTTAAAGCTTTTAGACTTGATTTAAATTAAATAATAGCATGCATAATCTTTTTTAAAACAAATGTAGATTTTTCTTTTAGGCTTCAACATCTGTCTACATAAATTTCATTTATGTTGATGTTGACAAATGTGCTCATATTCAGTGAAGAAACATTAGCATCTTTTGTTGTACTGAATCCTGATATGGGAGCCTCACTGATGTGGTGTTGTTGAGTCGGAGTAGGTTCAGCTCACTTCAGTCAACCTTTCTGAAATGGAAACTTTCCAGCTCAGGCTCAATGTGTTAGTCTGAACTTAACGAAGAAACTATGCTGAACCTTAAAATAGGTACCAGAATAGGTACCAGGTTTTAATCTTCTTCTTGTCATTTATTTTAAGCCTAAGTGGTTGAAATTGGTTTATTTTGTTTTTGCTTTTCAGGTTTAATGAAGGACAGAGGAGTTTTCAAGTACAGTACAAGTCTTTATCCAAACATCACAAAGCCTCACAGGTAATTCCTTTGTTTCAGTTTCAATTTTCATATCTAGTTGTCCAGTTTTGTAAAACTAAATTGGTCCCTTTTGAAGCATGAAATACATTTTTTTCTCACAGACGCACTGACTTCCTGTTACTAAAAAAACATTGCATTTCTTGATTGAGTTGTCATATGGAACTGATCATTTAACCTCTGCTAGCTAATGCTAATTAGCTCCTGCCCATCAGAGCAGGAAAATAGGAAAGTGTAAATTTATGAGAAAATGGCTAAAAATTTTAGATTAAATGTGGTACTTGAATAGGAATGGAAATACCTATAAAGCAAACAACATGGTTCGCAAAAAGACATCTCAACTTGGCACAATGGGGAACTGGACAGTCGAATCAAGTCAGAGGTGATTCAGGTGCCGGATCACCTCTTGTTGCTTCCTATCCATTTCTTACCATGTGAAGAGGATGATAGTTTGGTCTGTGTTTTTTTTTCTGGCATAGTTTGCTGACACAAAATGTTCTGTTTAATAATAACAGAACAACAATGACGGTGTATGATTGCTAACATTTTCAAGTGCTACATTCTGGTTTATTATTTTGGCTCGTTCTTGGACTATTTACTGTTTGCATGTATGTTTGCTAGTCTAGACACGTTCATTTTCTTTGTACATACGGTTATAAATCAGAATTCAAATGATCTTAAAACTGGCTGAAAATTTTAACTTCTTTGTCTAATTTCTGCTTTATTTGAACAGCAACGGAAAAACCAAAACAACAACAACAGTACAACATTCAACACCAGACAACAGCAGATCAGCTGGTTCCAAAATGAGCCCGTTTATTCCTCCGTTTTATAAAAATGCCAACTCTGAAACCAGCAAGACGTCGGTGCCTCAACTAACCACGAGAACGCCTGTGTTTGCTCCACCGTTCAAAAAACAAAGAACTGTCTTACAGGGGAAAACAGACCAGAATACAAACAAGCTTTCTCCTGTAACAGAATCTAACAGCAGCGCTTATGTTCCCTCCTCTAAAAACGCCCAAGAACCCAGCAATGTCATTTCTACTGTCAACACTCACTCTAATGATACGAAAAATCCAAACGTTGATGTCAACGGTGGATCGGTCCGTTTTATGTCTCATCCTGATCAAGCATTTTCTAAAGGTATGTTACTTGTTTTGACTTAACCTCATTCGATGACATATATTAACAAAACTAATGATTTTTTTTTTGTTTTATGAAAGACGAGCATCAGGTTTTTCTGAACTCCGAGCTCGCGCGGGACATGCAGGACATGCGGATCCGGAAGAAGAAGCGGCAGAACATTCGGCCTCTTCAAGGCAGCCTGTTTCTGACCAAAACCTCAGGCGTGGCAAAGATCCCGTTAAAAGCTGCAGTGAACGGGAAACTCCCAACAAGATGCCCTCCAGAACAGGTGAGGCTTTAATGTCGGCTGAGCTTCATGTAGCTGTTAGTTCAGCTCACCTCATCCATCTGCTTCTTCTGCAGCTTTACAGACGTGGCGTCCACGCACACGTTTCAGGGATCACAAGCGAAACTGCCGAGTCTTTTCGCTTCCGTTTGCTGCACTTCTTCAAACGAGACACTTTCATTGACGAAGGTGGGGTTAAGCTAGCAGACGGAGGCTGGTTGATTCCCACCAAAGACGGGACAGCGGGAAAAGAGGAATTCTTTCGGTATCCAGATGTTATGGTAACACTAAATCTCAGTCTGGTCATTCCAATCTGAATGTTTGTTTGTTTTTGCCTTAGAGCTTTGTGTGACACTCCCGGTGTGGATCCTAAACTGATCACTGAAGCGTGGGGATACAATCACTACAGATGGATCGTCTGGAAGCAGGCCTCCATGGAAAAATCCTTTCCAGAAGCGATGGGCGGCATCTGTCTCACTCCAGAGCAGGTTCTGCTGCAGCTGAAGTACAGGTTAGTGATAGAAAGCTTCATGTTGATGTATTTATGGAAAATTGGACCTCATTGTGTTGTTTCTAAGGACACCTTGATCATTTTTTGCCCCCCATTTGATTCTGAGTCATTTGATTTTGAGTATCTGCTAATATTGAGTCGCGATTCAGTTTTAAAACATAAAAAAAAAAAAATTTAATCAACAAATCCAGATTTAAGCCTTTTTTTTAGTTAAAAAAAACACTGAAACTGAGCACGTTTGAGAAGTAGCTTGAACAATCAGGCAAAAACGCTACAACTATTAACTTGGAATAATAGTTTAAAATTAACTAGTAAAAATAGATGAAAGTCAAGTGAGAAAGTTTAGTGACTGTAGCTTAAGTATCTTCAGAACTGTTGAACATTTTTGATCAGATGCGATTCATTTCCCCATTAAAGATTCCTAAAAACTCTTAAAGTCTTTCTTTTACAATATTTGTTGCAGCATGAATATGATGATGATGATGATTATTCATAAGTAGCTCATATTTGTTTAAACAATTAGTGTTTTGATTGTTTTTGAGACAATATTGGGTTTTTTTTGTGGATGTTTTCCCTAACATTGCACTTTGTAGACGGTCCCTTGGTAGCCGTCTCACTCTGACCCAATCCCAATTCTTCCCTTCTCCCTTCCCCTTCATTTAGCCTCCAAACGGAGAGTTATGAAAAATAGTGTCTCATAACTCGGACAACACTTTCGTTTGATGATGTCACAATAATCGCCAGTCCGCTAGCGTTAGCGCAGAGCTTCCAGCGCTTAAATATACGTAACAGCGGTTTACAACTTTAAAAAGGTCATGCTACAACAAAAGTCAGAAGGGAAGAATTCAGATTGGGCCTTTTTATTCAGCCATTCTCATTAAAAAGTAACCCAAACCCAATCTTGTTTTCTGTTGAAATGCCTTTGTAGGTCACTGTTTAAATTAAGATAAAACACAAGAGACACTTGCTGTCATTTTTAAACATTTATTAAGAGTTATTAGTTAAACTAGTGCCTTATTCTGCTCCACTTTAAGGCACTAAAATGTTATGATTCGTTCAGGATGTGCAGACTTCTAGTAGAATAATTATCTATAATGATAACCTTGAAGAATAAAGCTCTAATAATAATAAGAATAAAATACATGTCCAATCTCTGATCGAGATACATCTGCTTTTGATTAAGTCTGAAACTTTGCCCCGATTTCCGATCAGATGATCAGATCTGTAGTTGTTTTTCACCCCTTGCACTCATAGTCCATTCTTTGAGCTTTTATTGAACTGATTGTAGCATTTTTATTCATGAGGTGGAAACAAAAACGTTATTTTATGTTAAGATTAGTCAAGCTTGTTGTTAATTGTTGGTTAAAACTGTATTTTCTACATGAATAATCCTCATAGTTATTGATGGATCATAATCTTTTTGATCTTTGAGTTAAATTTTCTTTTTCTCGAGTTTTAACTGAAAACTGTCATTCATAATCTCTTTTGTGACTTCACCTTTAACCATTTAAAGCTTTGGTTTTTGATAGATATGACGTAGAGGTCGACCACAGTCGCCGGCCCGCTCTCAGGAAGATCACGGAGAAGGACGACACAGCGGCCAAAACGCTCGTCCTCTGCGTTTGTGGGATCGTCTCCAAAGGAGGCGGAGCGAGCGGCTCCAGGACTCCAGAAAGTTCTGATCCAGCATCTGCAGTGGTTTGGCTGACAGATGGATGGTACGCTCTCAAAGCCCAGCTGGACCAGCCGTTGACTGCCATGCTGAACAAGGGCCTCCTGCCTGTTGGAGGTAAACTGATCATCCATGGAGCCCAGCTGGTGGGGTCGCAGGATGCTTGTCCCCCTCTGGAAGCACCCGAGTCGCTCATGTTGAAGGTACTTTATGAGGCCTGCTTGAAGTTGTGAAATGATTCACAAAACAACCACATAAGAAGAACTTTGTTGTGTTCAGATTTGCGCCAACAGCACCAGAAGGGCTCGATGGGACACCAAACTGGGATTCCACAAAGATCCTCGACCGTTCCTGCTTCCAATCGCTTCTCTGTTCAGCCGTGGAGGGCCGGTAGGATGTGCTGACGTTGTTGTACTGAGAAGCTACCCCATACAGGTTAGACATCGTTGATATGCATGTTTTGGTAATGAGAGCTAAAAGCAAAATCCCTTTGAATAAGTTTGAGTTCCATTTTCCAGTGGATGGAGAGGAAAGCAGACGGAGGCGTCGTGTTCCGGACGACCCGAGCAGAAGAGAGAGAGGCCAGACGCTTTAGTGAAGTGAAGCACAAAGCAATGGAAGTGCTGTTCGCTAAAGTCCAAACCGAATTCGAAAACGAGGAGAAAGGTTTGTATTTTAATGTTTTAATAACGCACTCCGATAAAAATTATGTTTTTCATTGTGTTATGTTAGAATTGTTCTCATGATGGAGGATATTTATAAAGAAAATTAAGCTTCAAATAACATTTCTGAGTGTTTTTTATTGTAATTGTCGTGAATCAGGAACAGAGGCAGAAGAATTTGAAAAAGCTTGTAAGTGTGAAGTAGAAGCTACAAGATCGCTGTTCCACGCCATTATAATGCAAAAGCTTGCAGACAAATTGATCCAATAATGTCTGTATGTAATTGGATAACTCTGATATTGCTCTCCATTTTGTTGCACTTCTATATTTAGGTTTGGGTTGTGAGGGGCTGTTAGCTAGTGGGAGATCATGTAAACAGAAGACTCTCAGCAATTTGGAGGGGAACTTTGAAGTAAATTTCTAAGGAACTGCAGAAAGTTTTTTTGATTTTGCCTAAAAAAATGAATCGCTTAAAGAAATGCAACTAATTAATCACAAACCTTAAAAAAAATTCTGAACCACCGAGGCAAAGCAGAAGACTGTTTCTTTGTGATGTATAATTTGCGTTAACGTGTTAAATTCTTTTTGATTAATCGTGTGTGTCAACGCGTTAACGTTCAACGCTCTAATCCTAATTAAAAGACCACTTGAAATCCTGTCAAAATAGATCTAAAGATGATTGGAGTGCGATTCAAGTCCAACCTGAAGTTGAAGAACCTTTACAAACGTTTTTCTTCTTTAGAGAAAACCAAATCTCAACGACGAAAGCAGAATCTGGACGTTGCAAACTTGCAGGATGGTGAGGAGCTGCATGCAGCCGTGGGAGATGACCCCGCTTACCTGGAGGTGACCTTCACTTTCCCGTTTGTTGCCTTTATTTCTCATAAAAATATATTTTTATAATGGACTATTTCTGTGCCATAGGCTCATTTAAGTGAACAACAGCTGCAGACTCTTCAAGCCTACAAGCGCTCACTGATGGAGAGGAAGCAGGCCGAGCTGCAGGACCGATATCGCCGAGCTTTGGAGGAAGAAGACCAAGAAATCAAATGTCCAAAGAGAGATGTGACTCCGGTGTGGAGACTCAGCGTTGCTGACTCTTT
Organism: Oryzias melastigma; assembly: GCF_002922805.2. Classification (NCBI taxonomy): domain Eukaryota; kingdom Metazoa; phylum Chordata; class Actinopteri; order Beloniformes; family Adrianichthyidae; genus Oryzias; species Oryzias melastigma. Next base: position 9,428,119 of record NC_050524.1, on the reverse strand, counting down.
GGGCCCACCCAGCTGCGGTATGTTTATTTTTATTTATGTTCATCGTTCAGCACTGCTGCGGTACATTCTGTTTTTTGCTCCTATAGTTTACCAGCTGAGTCTCTGGCGGCCCTCCTCAGACGTCGAGTCTCTATTGAAGGAAGGTGGTCGATTCAAAGTTTACAACCTCGCTGCTGCAGAAGGAAAGAAGAGAAGCAGCCATGAAAGTGTTCAGCTCACCGGAACCAAGAAAACCCAGTTCCAGGTTCTGCAGGTACTGAAGCAAACGGCTTACTACACAAATGGAATACAGTATATATGAACATTAAAAATATCTATTTTTAACTTAACTGCACAGACTTCACAGGAATGGATGTCAGAACGTTTCCAACCAAGAGTCTCCACAGACTTTGAGAGTCTTCAGAATCCAGATTTCCGACCTCTATGTGGAGAGGTGGATCTGTCGGGATACGTCGTCAGCGTCATCGATGGACACGGTTGGTGCTTGACTTAAGACTTTTTTGATGTGTACTTACTGGATAATAATTTTTGGTTCTGAAATCAGGTTCCTCTCCTGCGTTTTATTTGGCCGACGGGAAGCTGAACTTGGTGAAAATTCGCTGCTTCAGCAGCTTGTCTCAAACCGGCCTGGAGGACGTGGTCAAACCGCGCGTCCTGTTGGCGCTGAGCAACCTCCAGCTCAGAGGTCAGTCCATGTTCCCCACTCCTGTTGTGTACGCTGGAGACCTGACCGTCTTCTCCACAAACCCCAAAGAAGCTCACCTGCAGGAATCCCTCAGCCACCTGAAGAATCGGATTCAGGTATGGTTGTTAAACGACACAAACTTTCTGAACTTTCTGCGCTCCAATCCTCACAGAATATCACATCTGTGAGGACTTTGTGGAGAAAATGTTGTAACTTTTGTCTAAAATCCTCTGATGAGGAAAATCAGAGGACTTCTATGGAAAGAAAATAGACTCACTCTTCTTGATTTGTAACATAGGACACATTTTGTGCAAAAGTACAAAAATTGCAAAATTAAAAAAAATATTAAATATAATTTACACATGGACACAATTACAAAAACTTGAAATTAACTACACACATCTTTAAAAATTACACTCAAATTGCTTGTTACACAAATGCATTTTCACGCAGCTCTGAGGTGAGACTCTTCATGTCTACAAGATTCATGTGTAAGTGATGCGTTTAAATGCTGCTAGAATGCTGGGTCATCAGTTTTCTTTTCAACCGCTTCATAATATCAGGTGAAAACTTGACGTTTTCATACTTTTTTCCAAATTTTACCACATATTTTTCACAATCTGAGTTCAAAGAAGCTGATTGGAAAACTCTGATGACCCAGCATTCTAGCAACATTTAAACGCATCATTTACACATGACTCTTGTAGACGAGAAAAGAATCTCACATCAGATTTGTACTTAAATGTTTTGTGTGTGCTTAACAAGCGATTCAATTGAAATCTTTAAAGATTTCTGTGTTTAGTTAATTTCAAGCTGTTTTAATTTTAAGTTGTGTGTATAAATTGTATTTTGCATTTTTTTTATTTTGTAATTCTTGTTCTTCTACACAAAATGTGTTGTATGAGTTACAAATCAAGAATTACGAACATAAATCCACAGTTAAGTGCACAAATCCAAAATTACGTACATCCAAATTCAAAGTTACACAAAACTGAAGAATTACCCATGCGCAAATTCAAAGTTAAGTACACAAATCAAGAATTACAAACGTACAAATCCAAAGTTAAACAAAATGAAGAATTAGGACTGCACAAATCCAAACTAAAGTGCACAAATCAAGAATTACGAATTCACAAATCCAAAGTTAAGTGCACAAATCAAGAATTACAAATGCACAAATCCAAAGTTTAACGCACAAATCAACTATTACAAGCACACAGATCCAAAGTTACAGAAAGATCAGGAATTATGAATGCTAAATACAAAGTTAAACGCACAAATCAAGAATTAAACACGCACAAATTCATAGTTGCACAAAATCAAGAATTACAAATGCACTGATTGATGTGAGTCTATTTTCTCTCCATAGATTCGTGCTCTTGTAGAAGTTTAAGATGAACTGTTAATATTTTTCTGTTTTTTAATGTTTGCAGCGTGACGAGAACTTTCATGGAAACGCTGAAGAGAAACTATCTCATTTGATCAAATCTGGCGGCCTCGGTTTGGTCTCTCCGATGGCTGTGAAGCTCCAAACTCTGCCTTCATCATCTGACAAAAAGGACGAATCAAAGGCAAGTTTGACTTTGTTCTTGCTGGACTACCAAACTACTGCACTAATTAACATCATTCATGTTTTATTTATTTATTTTTTTTTTGCTTTTCATTCAGATTACATTTCAGAAACCGGCATCCTTCACTCCTGTCAGTAAAAACCCTCAAGCAGAAACTCCTTTGTCGAAAAAAGACCCTAAAATCCTGAAAAGAAGAAGAGCTCTGGACTATCTGTCTCGCATCCCCTCTCCTCCACCTCTCTCAGTTCTGGGCTCTGTTTCATCTCCATGTGTTAAAAAAACCTTCAACCCTCCTCGGAGGTCTGGACCCCCCAGTCAGTTCAAAACTGAAAAGATCCAAACTGTAAAGCCCTCAGTGGTTGAAGATGAGTGGGTGAATGATGAAGAACTGGTTATGATTGATACTCAGGCACTGGGTATCAAGTGACTTAATGTAGGTTCTCAGGATTTAGAAACTGCTTTTAAATGTATGTATAAAACTGTACAAACTGTAAATATAAAGACTGATGTTTATGCATCTGTTGTTTTATCTGAAGATTTGATGCATTAAAGTGTTGAAACTGGTTTGCATTTCTAAAAGCAGCAGTTGTGCATCTGTCAGCTGTAATTTCTGTCATTTATTTTTTTCCTCAAATCAATTTCAGCACAAAATGGATGATAAAAATGAAACAGATTTCAGAGAAAAGGGAAATTAATTTTACACAAGGCACACAAAGAATTTTGTATATCTGAACGCCTGCTCGAATATAAAGGTATAAAATAAATTTAAAATGCAATTAATGATAAATATGTGCATTCACAAAACAAATAGAGCAGGGATCCAGTTGAGTGTGTTAGGGAATTGGATTTAAATGGAACCAAATGAGTGTTTATTTTCACCAAATGAGTATCAAATGTTCCATGTATGTTAAATTCTAAGTGTATATTTATCTATGTGTATATGGGTATCTGAAATTGAAAGTCTACTTATTAGAGAGGGAGCAGGACTATAACAGATAGTGGGTTCAGTAGTTTGGTTTAGGGGTGATGATTTATAACGCTTCTACTTCTCACTCCCTTTTGGATATTTATTTATTTTGTCTTATTTTTATTTTAAAGCATGTGTCTAACATGGAATATTATATCAAATCTTTGTGAGAGATAAATCTTGCAGTTTAACTACATTGTGTCCTGCTGCTGTCCTGAGCCTTGCCAAGAAATTACATTTCCCAACCTCCCCCTGCTTTTAACATGTTTCTATTTCAGCTCATGACTGGATTTCAGTCATTGATTGTATAGGAGATCTATTCTATTCTATGATTTCAACATGTAGGTGACACTGATGATCTTTAGCCCCCTTTTGGTATGACTAGTTAAACGACTCAAAATCTCTGACTTTATGAAATAACTAATAGTGGTTTCAAGACACTTCTAAATTTAAATTATTTTTGTTTGTTTACTTTGCATTAAAAAATGATACATATAGTTATATTTTTTCTGAGAGCTTACTTTGTTTACATTATTATTATTCAAATCATTTCAGGCAAGTTGTACTACTTCGAGTGTCCTGCGGGTGGCGCACGAGCCCAACCTGTAAGTGGCGCTCTCAAAACGAAGAAGAAACGTCATTTCCGTAAACAGAAATGACCTGAACTGTTGCCGCTGCATGCCGCGTTTATAATTAAAACTGTGCTTTTTTACATTTATCCATTTTGAATATTTACAGTAAGTTCTCCAAACATTAAAATGTCTATTTTGTAATATTTGTAGTTGCTTTCTGTGTCACTTCGGTCATTAAAAGACAAATTTTCAGTTTCGATATTAGCTTATTTCCAAGCATTTAGTGTCTTTTTGGAGTAACTTATACCAACAGAAACTAAACAAATGTAAATACATTTGGTTTTAAATTGTTTCGTTTTAGAATAATTGCGTTTGTTTTATTTTAATGTCACCCAGATGTCTGAGACTGAAGTTTCCACCACGGACCCCCCTAAGCGAACCAATGACAGCAGTTGTCCGGATACAGACGCGAGGAGCCGGGTGTTGAAGGAGGTAGGATTCACCAGCACCGCCTTCATTGGTCCAGCATTTCCTCCTCCATCATCTACAGCCAAGTGTGATATTGAAGACTCTCTGAATGAGTTTTATAAGGAGCTGGAGAAGACGGATGTACCTGATGGAGAGGCTGGAAGTCAGGCAAAAATCCCTCCTGAAGTACCCACCTTCAAGGAGTCTCAAGAAAAACACGTTAACTCCACAGATTCTACAGAAATGGATGGCTACCTGAAGAACAGCCGACACTCACAAAAACCCAGACTTCACTGGTATGGAAATGAACCGTACCAGCGGTCAAGAGAGAGGCCAGAGATGAGAGGCGTTTCCTCCACTGACCAAAATCTGTGGCATTACCCTCACCCACCAGACGCCCCACGTCATCTCCCCATGTCTCACAGGCCACCTTTCCCCGATCACACCAAACAACCAGAAGCCTTTCATCGGTCAAATAACCCGTCCTACGTCAGCCTTACCTCAGATGGTCCGTATATGATGAGCCACCATCCAAACAAGCTTCATTTCCCTCCCTTTTCCAACGTTCCACCTCCCAATGTTTGCCCCCATCCCTCCCAAGGATTTCATTTAGACTGTTATCGCTCACATCCAGAAGTTGATGAGAATAGGCAAGAGTGGTCAACGTATGATTCAGAAAACGAAGAGTGGGAACGACGGCATTCCTCCCCACCCCACAGCGATGCTCACAGGCCTCTCCTGGTGCTGATTTTAATGAGAGGATTACCAGGATCTGGGAAATCAACAATGGCCAGGTAGAATGACATATTTTCATGCCAACTTCAGGGGTTTTGTCATTAAAAGTAACTTCATTTTTAAATACATTTTTCAGAGAGCTGCTCTCCAGTGGTCCCAGTGGGATCATTCTGAGCACAGACGATTACTTTGCTCAAAAAAACAACTACCGCTACGACCCACAACTTCTTGGAGCGGCGCATGAGTGGAACCACAGCAGAGGTACTGTCTCTGGAAATGCTCTTCCAGGTTAAAGAAAACTATGTATTCATTTTAATGTCTTTTCTTACTGTACTTGTTTATTTTAATTTAAGCAAGAGATGCCTTGTGCGACGGCAGGTCTCCCGTCATTATTGATAACACAAACCTTGAAGCCTGGGAAATGAAGCCGTATGTCAAAATGGTGAGTTATTTATTGCCCTTAAATACTTGAACCTAAAAGGTATTCTCTCAAACTTCTTAATTATTCAGCATAAGCTTAATTTGTTTAAATAATCATTTAGGGTTGTGTTATGGAAGATTTTACTTTTACCCTTTTTGCATCTATTACACCGTGCCAGATTTGTCTGAACTTAGCACCCGAGGAAGTCCTCTTGCAGGTGAAAGTGGAAATATTATGTCTTAGACACATGCAGCCATACAGGGGTTGCAGATTTTTGGGTTGTCCGGGCCCGTGGAAGGTCGTTCAGAGGAGCAGAGCTGTGTCTTTTAGTTCCCTGGAGGCCACCTGGAGGGATGTCAGGAAAATGGGTTGTTGTGGGAGTATTATTGTAAAGATAATGTAAGCTAAACACACTTATGATATACAGATATGATATACAGAGTTGTTCGGTGCCCTAAAGCCCCACATAGTGCGCATGTACTGTCCCCTTACTGAGCATGCTCAAATGCTGCACGCCCGAGGAGTGTCCATAAAATGCCAATGAAAACTGATTAAAAATGGTTTGGGGAAGCTGGAAAAAATAAAAAAAAATCATATGACATGTCTGCGTCTCACCTACTTCACCATCATGGGTTGTTTAAATGTTGCTACGACCTGTCCACACTCCCCCGTAGGGTTGTGACTAAGGCAGCTTGTC
>NC_050524.1:9389100-9421467 GCF_002922805.2 Oryzias melastigma | reverse complement strand
AAGGATACAAAGTGGACTTCTGTGAACCCGACACAAGCTGGAAGTTTGACCCGTACGAGCTGGAGAAGTATGTTCCTTCAGTGACTCTATCAATGTATTGTTACAGGATTTGAAAAACGTTTGACCTTTCAATTATCTTTTTTTTTCTTACTTTTCCCTGTCCAGGCGGAACAAGCATGGAGTTAATCGGGAGAAGATTGCTCAGATGATGGATCGTTTTTGCTTTCCCATATCCATAGACATTGTTATGAATTCACAAGAACCTCCTCATGTTCTGCAGAGACGCCCACCAGAGCAGATGAGGAGGAGAAGATGAGATTTCAGTTCTAATCTTCAGGGATTTGTCAGCAAATAATTTTACTTGAGGACCAATTTTTTATCACAATAAAAATGACCCTGTTTATTTTTTTAACAGGATATTGAATCTATTTTTCTAATATTTTTTTTTTTTCGTATCTAAAAAGTAAAATCAGATTTTTTTGACTGATTATTTAACTTTTCCTATTAAAGTTAATGCATTCTTTAAAAAAAAAGGATGATTTTCCGATGTTTTTCTTATTCTTAAGTACTCCATAATTTCCCCAAACCCTTTCAGGATCAGGGGATCGATCCAGCTGCTGCTGATCCCAGAAATCCCGTTTCTATTAATTAAGACAGTAGTTCAGTGTTTAGTCATCAAACCGCCAAAAATGTTTTTTCTTTTTTTATAAATCTGTTTTGGCATGAATGTCAAATTCTTTTCTGGAAATCTGAAACTAAAAATAATTTATAAGAAAAAAGCACTTTGTGATTTATTTCTACAGTTTGGGTCGGTGTAAATGGAGAAAATCTACAATCTGATTGATCAATGTGATTTTGAATTAAAACTGATCAACCATGCTTCCAGTTTCAACTGTCGATCTGCAGTAAAAGGAAGAAAACTCAATAAATTTAGAGCTAAAACAGCTCCCACGCCAGCTTCAAATCCTCTTAATAAACCTCTGAACCGTGTTGCTCAAAGGCAATTATCTTTGCTTTTGTTGACAGACTTGAAAATTGCAGAAACATCTCCAGGGGGCCACTTTGTGAAACCGAAAGACTAATAAACACGGCAGCAGATCAAGACGTGTACTCTGGTAAACAGAGTTTGTCATTAGGCGTGTTTCCTGATGCAGTAAAACACCTGAATGCAGAGACCTTTTCACACCAGTTCTTAGTTTTTTGTCTGATCTCATGCAAGATCGTGTCTCAAAGGGGAATCACTCGCCTTGGTGTTCATCAAAACAACATGTGCCGCCAAAATAAGTTCATCTCAGGAGGAGTTTGTTTTATTTCAAACTGTTTATGAAGATAGAAGATTTTTTTACTCTTTTAAAGCTAAAAATCCAATTTAATCAGGAAGTTTTACAAGTTATTTAAAGGGAACATCTTATTCTTTTTCATAGATCCAAATATGATTTAAATTAATTATTATTAATTTGAGAAATGTTTCAGATCAAATTTATGAATTCTGAGAAGAATTGCATTTAAATAAACTAAAATAGCAAATTTACTAATTAAAATAATTTTACTGCAGTATGCAAAGCACTTCTGCCTGCAGATTTATGAGAAATTTAAACCACAATGATGCTCCAAATCTGAATTTTGAACAACAAATCATTGTTTTGTTTTTGAGAAAACCTGAAACAAATAAGGAAATTCATGTAAATGAGCCGTGAAGAAGCTAAATTATATTATGACTTGTCCAGAGAAAATATCAGAGCTTAGAACTTTTTCCCCCTTTATGTTCATTGTTCAAATACACTAAAATATCAATCAAGGAAATTTTAATTCCACCAGAGATAATAGTACAACATTCTCAAAAATAATAAAACATTATCAACAAGCCCAACAAACTCTAAAGCATTATATAAGTATTGACAGCTCTAAAGTATGAACAGATTTTCACAGATATGGTATATAGTATATTTATAGTATTATAAATTACACTCACTGGCCTCTTTATTAGATACACCCTGCTAGTACCCAGAACTTCTTTAATCCTTGGTGGTAACGTAAATTAGTCGGTCACAAAAATGTCATTGGAGATCTCCCTTCAACAGAAACTACAGATTTGAGAGATAAATTCAAGAAATAAAAAGTACAGGAGATAGAAACGTTGAGAATAAAGTGTGGAGGGGTTTTACAGCTGACAGCGTGAACGTCCCTGAGATCCTTCTGACCTTGATTTAAAACAGTGTGGAGGCAGCTTTAAGGGGGATTTGAAAGAGTCAGCGGAATAAAACAAACAAAACAAAGAAACTTGTCCATCTACGTAACACGCCTTCAGGTGGTGGGCTGACAAACATGAAACCCAAAAAGTACTGCCTAAAGGCCAAGTACTGAAATACAGCATGATAGGGAGGGTTCACTCAAGTTAAACAGAAAGTAATACACTTGAAGTTGATCGTAGGTGTTAGGGAAGGAAGTAACTGAATACGTTTTCAGACTAAACTGCAACACTTGAAGTTTACAATATATAGATAGTATATACATATTAAATTGCCTTACTTTCAATACACAGTATATGCAGTGGGACAAAAAAGTATTTAGTCAGCCTCCAATTGTGCAAGTTCTCACACTTACAAATATGAGAGAAGCCTGTAATTTTTACTATAGGTATACCTCAGCTATGAGAGGCAAAAGGAGAGAAAAAAATCATAAACAATGTCATTGTCTGATTTTTAAAGAATTTATTTGTAAACTATGGTAGAAAATAAGTATTTGCTCAAAGTACTTTTCTATACACCCTTTGTTGGCAATGACCCCAAAGGTTTTTTGTAAGTCTTCATGCGATTTTCACAAACTGTTGCTGGTATTTTGGTCCATTCCTCCATGCAGATCTCCTCAAGAGCAGTGATGTTTTGGGACTGTTGCTAGGCAACACAGATTTTCAACTCCCTCCAAAGATTTTCTATGGGGCTGAGATCTGGAGACTGGCTAGGCCACTCCAGAACCTTGAAATGTGTCTTCTGAAGCCGCTCCTTCATTAACCGTTTGGGATTATTGTCATGCTGAAAGATCCAGCCATGGTTCATCTTCAATGATGGAAGGAGGTTGTCACTCAAAATCTGACCATACATACCCCATTTATTCTTTCTGTTACACGCATCAGTTGTCCCAAACCATGATGCTTTCACCCCTATGCTTTACAGTAAATATGCCGTTCTTTGACCATAGGACATTCTCCCAATCCTCCTCTAGATCATCCAGATGCAAACTTTAGACGGGCCTGCACATGTATTAGCTTTAACAGGAGGACACGTCTGGCACTGCAAGGTTTGAGTCCCTGGTGGCGTAGTGTGTTACTGACGGCGATTTACTAGGTTCCCCCGTGTGGTTCTGGGATTTTTTCTCTGTTCTTGTGATCATTTTGACCCCACGGGTTGAGATCTTTCGAGGAGCCCCAGATGGAGGGAGATTATCAGAAATGGTCTTGTATGTCATCTGTTTCCTAATAATTGCTCCTACAGTTGATTTCTTCACACCAAACTGCTTACTTAATGCAGAGTCAGTCTTCCCAGGATGGTGCAGGACGACCATTTTGTTTCTAGCGTCCTTAGACAGCTCTGTGGTCTTAGTGGAGTTTGACTGTTTGAAGTTGTGGACAGGTGTCTTTTATAAAGATAACGAGGACAAACAGGTGACATTAATACAGGTAACGAGAGGAGGACAGAGGAAGTTAGAGGTCTCTGCTCGTTTTTAGGTGACCAAATGCATATTTTCCACCACAATTCACAAATAAATTCATTAAAAATCAGACAATGGGATTTTCTGGATTGTTTCTTTTTCTTATTTTGTCTCTTGTAGTTGAGATTTACCTATGATGAAAGTTACAGACCTCACTCATCTTTGTAGGTGGGAGAACCTGCACAATTGGTGGATGAAATACCTTTCTGTACTTTTAGTACTCGTAAAAATACTACTTTTTACAACTGTAAATTGGAGATTCTGATTTGTTCAATTTGATAACTTACGGTTATGGTTTGTCATGTAAAGGTAAAAGAAAAAGGATGCAAGCTAGTGAAAAATCAGAAAATGACTCATTTCTTAAATCAGTAATCCTCCTTTTGTTTTTTTTACGATACTTTCACACCTGTAATACTACACAAAGGCTCCCAAATGTACTTCTAAATGTATTTTCCTACATTTATTTAAAACGTTACTAGCATTTCTTGCCAGGATTCAACATCCCTGCAGTTTTAGGTAGGCAGACATCCATCAGAAAGACTGTGCCAACTGTTTGTGCCTACAACACAATACACGGCTCAACAACAGGATGTCAGAAACAGGAAAAAGGAATAATCTGTTGGTACAAGCTATTAAGAGTAGTACTCTCCCAAAAATCTGCAAAGAAATTAAGCTTCTTTTTTATTATTATTATGATTGTTGAAGAATTAAAAATTCAGAATAAGAAATATTCAAAATAAATCCGGCAGCTTTGCTGATGTCTGTTGAATTGTATTTCTTATGACAGATTTTGCCTTCAGATTTGTCAAATTCTTCCCTCAAAGCCTTTGAATCTCAGTCCTGATGGTGAAATGGGAAAAGGAATCAGCTGGAGGAGACATTGTGCTTTCAGAAAAAGGGTTCATACATGGATACTTGCCAGGTACAGCCTTATTTGTAATACGAGGAAGCATAAAAGCAGCAGAGATGTGCTTTGAATGATGATGATTAGTGATCTGTGCTTCCTGAATGACAGTGATGAACCACTTACTGCTGGTAAAAGAGCATGAAAATAATCAAAGCTGCATAGAAGAAGGAAACAGAGAACATCCTATTTGACTCAGACAGGATAATGAGCTTTAATTACCCCAAAAACAAAAGAAAAGAAAAGCTGGGATAAGTGTGAAGCTCCAGGCTGCTATAATCTGATTTTAATATATCTATGTGGTTTTGAGATAATACTATTTTTTTTCTATTTTGTAATACTATCAATATGGTGATTAATAGATTAAAGTTGCAAGAAATAAAAAAGTTCCTATTAACATCTAGCTTCCATTTCCATTGTAGTTTAGGGTTTTATTTGTGCTCTTCCAATTAAGCTGATGAGAAAAGCCCGTGAAGTGTGAAATAAAAGCTCACGTTCACGTTGTTTGTTGTGGTTGTCACGTGAGGCTGGCAGCCAATAAAATCAACGAGCCGCGACCTCACAGCCTGTCATCTGTGTACACGGACAAAAAGCTCACTGTCACAGGACCGGAACAAGCGCTTATGATTTCCAAAATAAAAGTTTCCAACTTTTTTTTAAGACTTTTTCAATATAAGGAACACTACTAGTACTACTACTACTACTTATTTTACAACTACTACTACTACCACTACTACTTCTTCTACTACCACTACTACAGCTACTACTGCCACCACCACCTCTACTACTACTACCACTACAATAATTTTCACTAGAAGGCATCTGTGGTGCAGCGGTAGGGCAGTCGACTCCCGATCAGAAGAATGTAGGTTCGATTCCATTCTTTGCTCGACCATGTCTTGAAATATCCCTGGGCAAGACACCTAACCCCAAATTTCCTCTGGTGGAATGATGGTGCCAGTGTTCGGCAGTGGAGCTGCGAGAATGCGTTTGTGTCTGCAAAGCACCTTGGACCTTCAAGGAAGGTAGGTAAGCGCTATACAAATATCTACCATTTACTATTAATAGCCTACCACTTTTACAACTTCTGCTATCATTACTACTACTTCTACTAATAAAATTGTTTTATTTTATTTATTTATTCATTACTATGAAGTTACTATGGTGATTTTGTCTTTGACACCCCTGATGAGTTGATTGCAGCTTTTGCTCTGGTACCTCCAACAACTCAGTGTTGTTGAATGTTGCACGTCAAATACAACACTCCTCAGAAATGGGATCAGCTCTATTTAATTTCTTAATTCCATTTTCGAAACAGAATTATCGTCCACACGATTCCTCATGTCGCCTTTTCTGTTGTGCTTTTATTTTGAAATACTGAGCCGGATGTACAGTTCTGCAGACCCGCAGGTTTGACAGTATGGAGCTCCGGGTTGCATGGATGCGATGCTGCGGTTCGTACGCTTTAAGCGGCCACACACACATAGAGACACACACACACACACACACACAGCTCCGGAGGCTGACTTCATTCGTCCTCGCGGTGTTGTTGGGATTGTTCCTCCTCCCTGCGGACCACCTGCCTCTCACCCTCCTGACAGGTCCAGGATGCAGACTCACCGTCTGTGCAGAGAGGGAACTTTAACTCCGGCGTCCTGAGGACAGGGGCGGAAAATCGCGCGACGCCTTGTACGTGAATGGTAAGCGAATTTGTATGAGGGGGGAAAATCTGTAAAATGACAAAAAAAGGATGGAAAAACCCCAACAAAACTAAATAATGTTATGAATTATATGAAAATATGTTTTTATGTCATTTTCAAAGGATGCTTGAAACATGCATTTTCTGAACTTTTTGATCATAAAGCAGCCCTAGTTTAATTTATATATAATCCAAGATTTGAATAATAGATTAAATGTTAGTATTTGGAGTTTTATTTTGTAGGAGCTCTGCTCTGAAGTCTGTTTTAATAGGAGCCTCTTCAATATTTAGTGTGCATCCCAACAGTAAGTGCAGCAGACATACCCTGGACTCCTTTCCCCACATGTTGATCAAGTCATTAACTGCTGGTACACTTCTCTACATGTAGCTGCTCAGATCTGGACTGTCAACATTGAAAACCGCATTCTGTGAGCCCTTAATGCTCATTTCTCAGACAAGTCTGCGCGCCTGCCGGCGTCCTGTTTTAATTTTAGTTCCAATTGTCAGTCAGAGACGGTGCCTTTGCATCCCAAGCGTCTGGTTACATAATCACAGCAGAGGACCGCTCTAGTCTAGTGACCAGAGGGAAAAAAAACTTGAAGTGAACACAAGACTCCACTGCAAAGGAGACAGCATTACATAAGCGATGGTTCACTTCCTCTTGACTGATGCAGATGATGGTGGTCGAGAAACTGGTTGTGGAGTGGGAGGCTGCCTGACCTACATTTATAGACAGAGGAGAGCTCAGGCGAGCCCGGCAGCTCACATACAGGGTCTGGATTTGGCAGAAAAGAAATACTGCTCTGGCTTTTGTTGTGGCTGTTTCCATTTATACCAATTATCCAAATTATCCACAATCTGTGCATTCAAAAATGAGATTTTAGGAGGTTCAAAATGGAAAATGTTCCTTGTGGTCGTCAGTATTCGTGGTTTCATTAGATCACAACATGAATGAATGCAAATCTCTTCACTGACTAGTTTAGTCTGGATGTATTTATAGTTGACTTTTTTCCGTGACAGGTGTGTTTGCAGTGATAACTTTTATCCAGAACGTTTGCTTGCCGTGAATATTGCTCACCCGTTACTCATCTGCATGTTGCGTCAGGCTGGAAAATGTTGGTTATATTGCTCACGAGCGAACATGTGTCGAGCGCTCCCTCGTTGGCACTTTCTCTTCAGATGTTTCTCTGCACTCTCATTTGCATCTGTTTTATCAGACAAAGCAAAACACACGAGTTCATGCAGAAAAGAACCAAGAAAAACAGATGTATTATCAGACGGCTGGTTTTGTCCTTTTCCTCTGGAGCTCCTTAGTTTTGTAGAATTAAATCATTCATATAATCCAGATTTTAAAAAGGTGAAATAAAAATGACAGGATATATCATTATTAAATTACTTAAAATCAAGGTTTCTTTAGGGGATAAAAATATCCCATTAAAAAATTTGTTTTATACATTTCATCAGTTAAATTCTACTCCAACTATACAACTGTTGATGCAAAATTAGCCTCAGCTAATTTCCCAACAGCCCTTTGTTTACGCTCTGAATTTCCACCCTACTACCCACTAAATTTTGGATTTTAAAGGCAATTCGTAAACCCCACTTACTACTGTATTTATTTATTTTTTTAAACAGCATTTATGATATCACTGATTTCACAAAGTGAAAATCTCTTCTGATGAGGAAAATGTGGATGGATTATTAAAAAATTACAATTAAGCATATTTTTTTTGCTAAAACTGTTCAAACGCAATGCATTGTGGTCTATATTCCCTAATGTAGTGAGCATCGTGTGTGTTTGAGATCACTTTTGTCATTCCTGCGAGACCAGACGGCTGCAACAATAACACACAAAATACACCAATTTCCTGCATTCATATTTAATCCTTCAGTAAACAGCATCACGTCAAACTACAGGAGCTGTTAGGACACAGTTTCCCACAATGCATTGTTTTGTAGTCATCAAGGCGGCTTGCAGTCAGCGCAGTGCCACATTTCCAGCTGCACTCGCCTAGGTAGGCGCCTGACACCCGCCCCTTCCTCACAGTATTTTAATGATTGACATCAGGGCAAAAACTACCCAGCATGCACCACAATCCAGGCCATCTGTGTGGCAATGTGTCCGCCTGTATGATCTCAAACACACCTATTGATGCACACTGGTTTTTTGCCAAGACTTCTGGGAAATTTTTAGGGCAATCAATGGAGTGTGCAACTACAAAATGGCAAACAAACTATATAGTCATTATTTAGTGAAAAGTGAAGGAATTGGGAGAAATCCTGCTAGCTTATAGCACCTCACAAATCCAAGCTAACATTAGCCTGTCCAAACAAAAAAAAGGCAAGCGAAATTAGAGCAGCCGTACATCTTAACAGTTACCAGATCAGACGATCACAAAATGAAGACGTTAATGGAAATATTTGTCTTTAAGTGGGGGATTTAGAATTGGAGCGGAGCAGGGAAACTTTCGCCCATCTGTGGCAGCCGCTGCGTCACAAACATGAGCTTTTTCAGGCATTTGATCCTGACCCATCACGTTTTAAATTCTCAGAAACACAGTTTAATCTTAAATTCTTTTTTTATTTGTCCTCTATTATGAGAAAAATGCTACAAGAACATATTCAAAACACAATTTTAACCTTTAAATCAATGCTTTTTACCCCAGTACTTTAAAAACTATTAAGTAAAATTCAATATATACAATCTTAGCAGTAATATTTCAGTTTATTTGTACAAATATTTGTTCTTTAATTATTTTATTTATACCAGATTACAACATTTTCTCAATTTGGACAAGTATTGCTTAAAAAAACTCTTTTTGAAGTTAGCATGTGATGCTAACCGCTGCACTAATTACATCACAAGTTTGTAACCACACTAGTCAAATGACAGCCCTGTTTATTGGGTTATTTTGCCTAACAGTAATACAGTAATCCTTTGTGTATCAGCTGTGTATCATACTTTCTAGTGGAGCATCAGTACAGAATCCTATTAAACCCTTTTCGCTGCAGTGGGAGCTGTGAGGAACACAAAGGTCACAATTACACAATGTTTACAGCAGAGAAAAAATGGAGAGCTGAAGGCAAAAAAACACATTTTCCATTATTTTTTGACAAAAATAAAATAAATAAATAAATAAATGCACGAGAAACAAGGTTTCAAGAACCCACTCAGAGTGTTAAAAAAAAGCAGGAAAGGTCATCAACACAAGCATAAAGGGTGGTTTTTGTTTTGGCTTAATTACAGAATGTGCTTTAGTTTTGGTCGTTTTGGTTTGTGAGATTCTTGTTACTTGCTGGATCAATTTATAGTCTTCTGCTGCTTCTTTTTGTCCATCACTGTAATGCTAAAACTGAGATTGTCCTGTAGGAAGGCTGCAGGATGGATGTGATTCATTGATGCTGCTGAGGCCCAGCTGAGGGTCTGGCATTAAATTACCCCCGCTGCCTGACACATGTTGGAGTGTGTCTGCTGATTAAGGTTGCCAGCTGACCTTGTTGGACCTTAATGAGCGCGTAGAGCGAAACACCACTGCACCGCTGCTGCTCAAAGGGTACATATTCCTGCCAAGCCGTGGATAAAACCGCCGTTATGTTTTTGCTTCCCTGCAGCCATCATGCTGTGAGGCTGTGTGAGGCAGCCTGCGTGAACACCATGGAGGAGGCTGCCAGTCAACTTGAGCGTGACCATGTGCACAGCGTTTACGACAAGATTGCTCCGTATTTCAACGACAACCGCTATAAAGCCTGGCCCAAAGTGCGGCAGTTTCTGCTGGACCTTCCGCCTGGGAGCATTGTTGCAGACATTGGTGGGTATCTCGGATCCTCATGATGTTTTTGGGTTGTTTTTAAATGGATTTTTATAGGAAGAAATGTGCAAAAAATAAAAGTACTTTTATTTATTTATTTGCACTTATGCAACATATTGCAAAAATAAAAATATAGAAATACATCAAAAGTAGGTGCAGGAAGAGGCCAAAAAACTCCATATCGGCTAATATTAGAGCCTCTACTCTACCTAATTCATGTAGTAAAACTTTAAATTGACATTCACAATTCTAAACTTCTTATACATATCTTAAAAAAAACTATTACATTCCATAATGCATCATCAAATTGCCATCAACGAGATCTAGCTTATTTTTTCCCCTTGTTTTTAAAAGTCTCTAAAGTTTAAAAATCACATCTGACCTATACATTACCAAATTTAATAAAGTTATTAGAAAATTTCATTTTTTTTTCCCTTTCAAAATATGATGAAAAATGTGGTTTTCACATTTTCTTCTTTCTAAGCACAAAAAATACTACCAGTGATGAATAAATTATAATAACACATAATAAATATAGATTATCAGTGTGTTTCTGTGGTTTATGCCAAATTAACATGTTATTCTTGTAATAGTTTTTGTTTTTATATCCCTGCTGACATCATTAGGCCTTCCTCCAGAATACACAAATTACAAATACTAGGCAGAACTGTGGTAAAAAGTCTGATCTTTTCCAATTGCTCAGTGTATTTTATAACTTTAAAGTACATTTTTTCTTATGCTGCATAACAACACTATTCAGAGGCGAGTGGCTAAAATACATACATTTGTTTATTCTTATTATACTTTTTCTACTGGATCATTTACCAATCATGTGTCATGTTTATCCACCGTAAGTAGAAAAAAGGACCAAAGTAAACCTAAGGCATCACAAAACAATGTTTAAAATCTTTAGGAGAACATTGGCTTCACTAAGGTGTTCCTGTTTGGGACAGGAAGTCTCTTATTTTGAAAGAAAGTCATATGAGCTTCTGTGAAAAGAAAATGTCGGTACATTTCTTTTATTTGTGTTAAATAAAAAAAGCAAATATGTTTTTTTTAAAGCTAATACCAAATTAGCTCATAAGCCAGTCTTACATTTCTTCATACACAAAATATGTCATGAAAAAAATAGTCAAATTAAAAAATATATAATAAAGAATAGTGACATAAGTGTTGCAGAAAAATATCAGAAATGGGTTATGTGATCCTCTTGGTTTTTGGTGCATTCTACATCACTTTATTTTTAAGGAAAAATGGGTCTTTATGAGTTAAAGGTACATTGGAAAAACAAAGATGAAGTAGAAAACTGTTTTTTTTTTGTCAGGTTGTGGTAATGGAAAGTATCTCCACATCAACAAGGACGTCTTCAAACTGGGGTGTGATGTTTGTCGCCCCCTGGTGGACTTTGCGTGGAGCCAAGGACACGAGGTCCAGATGTGTGACGGGCTGCACTTGCCTTACAGAGACGGCTGCTTCGACGCCGTACTCTCCATCGCAGGTAACGGAGCCCCACAGATGGGTCGGTTGTTTGTGATTGCACTTATTCGCTGCTAAACGGCTTTCCTTCATATGCATGAGCTCAACAGCTGCAGCTGGCGCTTGCCTTGAATTTGATCAATCTTTTAATGACAAACATCCGTTTACCACATCTTGTGTTGCCTTGCCAACAGTGGAATCATTCATGTGTCCTCCAACAAGAGGGCAATTAGCCTTAAAAAGAGAAGCTGTCGCCCACGTGAGGGCTCGCTCCATCAGCCTGTTTCCAGATTACTGTGTTTTTATGCTGAAAGTGTCACCTCTGAGTTCAACAAAAGCACATATTCTTCTCTTGCAGTCATTCACCATTTGTCCACCAAAGAGCGCCGCATTCGAGCAATAAAGGAAATGGCTCGCACCCTCAGGGTGGGCGGCTGCATCATGATCTACGTGTGGGCCATGGAGCAGAAGCGCCGCAAATTTGAGAAACAGGACATCTTCATCCCCTGGAACCCCAACCCCCACGTGCCCTCTCACTCCGGCAAAGACGACGGCAAACCCAGGAGGGCCGCGGCGCAGAGCGCGAGCGACGCCGCGGACAACTCGAAAAAGCACAGGAAGGTTAGAAGCACATCCTCCGTGGCGGATCAGGGAGATCTGACGCCAACGGCGCCCCAGCAGAAGACGCAGCGACTGTGGTTCTTCTCCAGATCTCTGGACTCCGTGTTTGACTTTGGAAGCTTAGCCATCTCCTGGCCGTCATCCAAAGACCTGAGCACTTTATCTTCGCCCACGGGCGAGAACGACGGAAGCAAAGTCAATCAGCGTGGACGAGGAAGACGGCTCATCAAGCAAGTCTCCAGCTTCTTCTCTCCTCCGTCTACAATCGGATCGGAGGAGGACGTGTTTGATTTGGGGCAGAACGACGCCCAAGGCAAGAGCCCAGCTCCTTACAGCAGCACAGAAACCCAGAGCGTCTCCGTGTCTTTGGTCCAGGAGTGCGGACCTCTGGCTCTACCGGATCTGATTTCTTTGCAGGAGCTTCCAAAGCACTCTGCAGGCGAAAGCAATCAGGAGCTCCAGGAAAGCACAAGTCCGGCGGGGAGCGGCAAGCAGGCGGAAAGCTCCTGTCTGAGGTACTACCACGTCTTCAGGGAGGGAGAGCTCGCAGAGCTGATTGAAAGTCATGTGGAGGAGCTTCGAGTGAAACACGCCTACTTCGACCACGCCAACTGGTGTGTCGTGGCAGAGAAAGTTTAGCTGTGGAAAATCTGATTTTAAATTTGGCACAAAGTTTGAGCACTGAGTCACATGATGCGGTTCCTATAAGGGATTCTTGTACATATGTACAGCTGATTTTTCAGGTACTCCAAAAAGCGGCGGTTGAATAGTTACTGATTCATCTGAAATCATTTTTAGCTGTGTTCCAAAACTACCTTATTCAAAGTATTTATTCCTGACTTTTAAATATGTCGCTTACAGGCAGTACATGAATAGCGAGTAAGAGTTCTTTAAATACTAGTGCGCTTGACTGCTGCTACAGATTTTTTATTTTTTTAAGAAGAACTTTAAAGGGAGGTGTTGGTAAATGCACTGTTTTTAATTTACGTGGTTTTAAGGTTCCAAAGAGAAGTTTGTGAGACAAAATAATCCTCTTCCATTTTTTTTTTTTAACCTTAACTTATTCTGTGGATAGTTCTAAGTGTCTGCTCGTTTTACAAATGCATGTTCTGAACATCAGCAGCCGCTTACTCAAAGTGTTGCGTGTGCAAATGGTTTCATCTAACTATCCTAAGAACTAAAAAATCCTACAGAAAATCTTCCAAAATTCCTAAAAGGAAGTTTGTGTGCTTGACGTTTTTTTTTATTTTTTTTTTATGAAAGCCCCACTCCAATGATTTTTTTAATTAATATTTTTTAAATTATGATGTTTTAGCTGAAAAATTAAATTAAAAAAATGTAATTTTCTAGGACATAGTTTCTGCAGAATAACAGTTCAAGACTGTAGGTGCAGAGAAAGCCTCACCTCATTTCCCATCATCCCTTTGTTTAAAAGCTCTACCGCTAGCTTACAACCCCAACTTAACTTTACCAGTGCAGCAAAACTGGTGAAAAAACCCACTAACTACTAAAAAAACTACATAGTGCAGAACTGTCTAGTGACCTGGATTTTAAAAGCAATTTGGACACTCTGCTCACTTCTTTTTCTTTTTTCTTAAACAGTGAATATAATGTTAAGACATCACCAATTTTAAGTGAAAACCTACACAATACAAGCTTTTCTTTACGATGATTATTTTTGAATCCATTGATGGTTTATTATTAAAAAAAAAGCATTTTAGATGTTCAAACCCAATGCATTGTGGTCTATATTCCCAGATCTAGTGAGCATCGACTTCAACGAGATATATCACTAGAGATTGCATGCTAGCTGTTGCGTACGCAAAGTTGGACGCCATATTGGAACGGTATAGATGCCTGTTTACTGCTGTGTTACAATTGTACAAATAGAGCTAGAAAAACAAGAATGTGACTTTTCAGCAGAACATTATTGCTGTCAGTTGATAAAGGAGAACTTCCAGAAAACATTTGAACAAGATCTAAGTGAGTTTACTCTCAATAATGAATGTTCAGGCTGATCTTGTAGCCTATTCAAAGTCAATGGCAGCTTTGCACTATTTCCACGTTTTCTGGCAAGACCTCTGATCTTTTTGGTTTTATGGAGGATGATCGTTGTATTTGTATGTGTGTTAGACCTCAGATCAGACCAGACGACCAACTGGTAATTAGATTACTAAGTGGAGAAAAATAAACTAACCAGGATTTCCTCGGTAGCTCGTTGTGCGCAGACCGGCCCATATATAACGGGCGCTAACGGTCTACCGCGATGTCGGCTACCCACCGATCCATTTATACAGTTTGTGTAAATCTCAATCTGTGTGTAGATTTGAATAAAATCGTGACTATGCATCAGATATGCATTGCGTTTCCTATGTAATAACCTATTTATTTTTTAAAAGTTTGAAATATCGTTAAATTGTTGCACTTTGTACACAAACGTGATTACCATGACTTGGGAACTATTTTTCTGATGATCAGAAATGTTTCCTTTTTAAAATCGGACCAAAATTAAGCATGTATGGTCATTTTATTGTGTCTGCTAAGCTATGCTTCATTGTTTTTGTACCATTCCAATATGTGTCTTGGACAATAGTAAAAAGCCCGCATGTGTTCTCTAGTGATTTAACCTCTATGATCGATTTACACTGTTTTTTTTTGCTAAGAATTCTGGAGTTTCTAAGTAATTGGATTTATGTCCAAATTCCTTCCCTGACACTATAATAGTGCGTTTGCCATTTTGTAGTGCTGTCCGAATCAACAATTACGATATCGAGTGGACTACAAATTTCCCAGAAGTCTTTGCGAAAAACTAGCGTAGATTGATGCGAACTACATTAGCAAATATAGACCATAATGTAATGCGGTCAAGCAGTTTTTGTGAAAGAACGTGTTTAGATTGAATTTTTCAACAAACCATCCACATTTTCTTAATCAGAACCCAGTGGAGTAGATCCAATGTTTAAAAAAACGAAAAGTTTTGAGCATCGTGTCCTAATTGCTTTTAAAATCCTGGGCACTAGATAGTAGTTATCGGTGGTAAATAGTTTTGTAGTAAGTGGAGATGAGGGTGGGAGCTCGGGCATAGAATCAAAAAACACTACAAATTTGCGAAAGGACTATATCGTGAGTAGTGAAGGAATTCAGACTGACCAAAAATACCGTCTGCATTCCGTCACGCTCGGTCAATTTACTTTCAAGTTTCCTGTAGGAAGGGTCACAGGCGGCACATAACCATGGTTGAAACTTTTCTTTTCACACTTGGAAATAAATTCCGTCAATAAGGGAATATCTTGTGTAAGTGGATACATCCGAATGCAGCAGAGCAAGGAGCTTTTGGCTTGCCTCCTACATAACAGCTACAATATTTTTCCAACAGCCTTTATCATCTGCTCCTGATTCACAACAATTTGAAAAAGAAATGTAATTTTAAGCTTAAAAATACTTTCAGTATGTTTTCCATTGTGAGAAAAACATGCTCAAAACACTATTTTCATTGGAGTGGGTCTTTAAATGTTCGCCTAACGTGTTGTGTAACAAGCTGAATCCGCCAGTAGTGTTTCAGCACATCGACTGCCTCATATATACTGTGAATAAATATTGCACTGTACTGCGAATATGTCGCTGCTCGTCGTCCGTGGGTGACATACGAGCAGGTGACACTTAAAACGTAGTGCTTCTCTGTACTCGTCGTGCCAAGGAGAGCGCTGATCCTTAAGTGTTGTGTGTGTGTGGACCAAATGTGTTTGTACTGATGTGATTCTGGTACCTAAAATGTCTTTGAGGCTGAATTTGTTTACTCTTATTAAATATTTTGTTCATGAGTGTTGCTTTGCATTTCCCTTTATGAGACACTAATGGTTTGTTCCCTTGATAGTTTGTCTTCATTCGTGGCCTAAATAATATGTGATTTTAAAATGAAGTTAAATGACTGAAATGGCCAGAAGGTGATGTTTTGAAACTTGTGAACTTCTGGATACTTTTGGCTAGAGACACCATTAAAATGTTCAGCAACCACTGGGTTTCTTAGGGTAATTTTTCAGTTAGCTTTAGTCTTAGGCACAGAGATGACAGCTGGCTAGCTGTTTTTGGCTAATTTAAACATTTTTCCAGTTTTTTTATTTTTGTTTGTTTATTCTTTTTTTTTTTTTTTTTTTTTTAGGGGGACTAATTTTAAATTTAGCTAATATTTTAGCATTATGCAGGCTGTTTTGGCTAAATTAAAAAAAATCCAAATTTTTTGGGGGGCTAATTTGGCATTGAGCTAATATTTTAGCAAGCTTTCAGCCTCAGCATTTTTAGCTATTAGCTTGAGCAGTTTTAGCATACAGTGTCAGCATTTTTAGCTATTAGCTTGAGCATTTTTAGCATTCAGTGTCAGCATTTTTAGCTAACAGCTCTTGCATCTTCAGCTGCCACATTTAACTTACAGCATTCACACTAGCATTACTGCAGGTTGTGCAATATATCTAGTTTAAAGGTTGGAAGGCACAGTGTGGAGGAATAATGGAATAATTGCTAACATTTGTTCTGGCAAAAAGGTGGCAACTTACCTGCAAACATTTACTCCTCCCAAAAAGGAAGTCATTTCAATTAAATATGATTTTAAAAATAGATTTTATTTGTTCACATACAAACCAAGTGAATTTAATGAGCAAATAAAAACAAAAGTTGGCAAGAGACATCTTAAAATAGGAATCATTGTAAAATGTTTTGAAATATTTTTTTCTTATTTGTGTTTTAAACATAAAAATCAGAAACATAATTCAAAAACATGTTAAATACATTCTTTTCCACTTAAATATATGAATAAAGTATTTGCACAAAATACTTGTACTTATAATACAAAATAATTTTAAAGTGCTTTTCTTTCATTTTTGCTGCAAAATTAAGCAAAGATCAACAAATTTGAGGAGATATTTATGGAACTTTTTATATAATTTTGAATTTTTGTCCTTGAGTTTTTTTATATTCAAGTAAATACAAAGAAAACTAAAGACATCCCAAAATCTGTTTTTATGTATTTATTTTTTAATTTCTAATTTTATTGTGAATGTCTTATTATAAATAAAGTTCTTTTTTTCCTGTTGGGGGCAGTGTCCAGGATGAAAAATGAGTGTAGCAGCCACCGGGGAACATTTGATTTGATGCTGTCAGCTTGAGTCAAGTATCACTGAATTCATCCAGCTGCTTCTGTTAACAGCTCAGCTTGGCTCTCATCACAACAGGACATGTTTGTCTTTCTCTTATTTTCTACTAGAACTTGCTGCTTTATGCATCCCAGTTGGATTTTGTTTGTCTTGTAGTTGGTGGTTTGTCTGCAGTGTCTCCTCCTCTCGTCTGCTAACCGTTCACCACCTGTTCTTTATTGACTCAATCCAGTCTGTACACACTCTTATTGGGCTTCGCTCACTTTGCGTCAGACCTTTTGTTGATTCTCTGCAACGGGTAAAAACGGTTTGTTTGCATTTACTCATTTATGGGCTTTCAGCACCTTGTTTTTAAGTTGATCAATGTCTTGTTATTTTCCTTTATTTTAGGCTAAAACTTAGATGGAAAGTTGCTTAAATCTTCCATTGTGTTTTTTCTACATTTAATTTAGCTTTCCTGGTGAGGAGCTTCTGAATCATTTGCATTAATGAAGCTTCCTGATTGAGGATTTTGACAAAAATATATTTTCCTTGAGATGAGGTTTTACAGAGGCTCAAATTCTGCTGTTTTCTGCTCCTTTTCTTATTGCTGAGCTCCTGAGCACTTCACTTTTATAACCTTCATGGGTCTTTCTTGCATCTGCACATTTTTAGATCACATATTTATGGATGCATATTTAAAACTAGGAATTAATGCCATAGTTTGTTGTGAATTATTAAATAACTTGGTCTATTCTGGTAAAAATACATTTTCATTAATCACAACTACAAAGAGGGTTTAGAAAAATCCAGTTTAATAGTTTGCATTTATTTTACTACACTGATTTACAGCTTAATGTGATGATCTTGGTAGTTTAATTTTATTTTCCATGTGTTGGTGCACAAAAGCAAAAGCTTGGAAACAGTTCAGAGACAGAGCTCCACTAATAATCAGCGCAGACATTTCCCAAACACCAACGTTGGGAGATCTTGATTCAGCAGGTGAGGGTTTTACATTCCACACTCCCTCCAAACCTGAAATGACAACAATTAATGAGCATTTTAAGAATCTTTCTGTACAGTAATGATAACCCTGGTAAATGTTTCACAACTTATATTTCACACATTTTCTGGTTTTGAAATTGCTGTTTTTAGGGTTGTTTGAGAAAAGAGGAATACAGACACTTTCTTTTGCCAAAATGACCAATTGCAACGTTAACTCTGCACAAACTGGACTGTTCCATTTTTTTCTATGGAGCTACAACCAACGAAAACCCCAAAATGGTCCGGCTTAACGAGTCCACTTTATAATGGAAACCTCAAAATACCGGACTGTACTGCTAAGTGGAAACGAGGCCCAAGTGAATCCAGTTTTGAGCTGTTCAAAATTTTTGGTCGGTTGAAAATTATGGAGTTTGCACAAAATTACACTTTATGCAATTGTGCAAGATTTTTGCACGATACATATGCAAATTTGTGGCTTTCCACGACTGTTACACGCATGTCTAATGGACATTTCACGCATGTTTCACAGATGTATAACTTTTTAAAATTGCCTATATGGCACAAATACCACGTAAAAATTACGTAATTGAAGCACGAATCGCTAATGAATCATATAAGGAGCATAATAATCACGCCGGGTTCATGGAGGATTTGTGGGAATTTCAG
Organism: Oryzias melastigma; assembly: GCF_002922805.2. Lineage (NCBI taxonomy): Eukaryota > Metazoa > Chordata > Actinopteri > Beloniformes > Adrianichthyidae > Oryzias > Oryzias melastigma. Next base: position 9,402,453 of record NC_050524.1, on the reverse strand, counting down.
CCAATTTCTGTCCAAATTTGGCTTTTATGTTGATTTACATGTTTTTTGCTTGGTTTATTTGTACTTCTTCTATTGTTTTAACTAGGACTGGGCTGATAAAAACAATTAATTCATATGAATCGATCTAACCTAAATAGATCAATAATCGATCCATACAACTAGAGATTGATCTAAAGCATAAAGCAAAAGTCTGCTAGCTTGATGCTAACATTTAATGGAATTTCCTATAGGAAAGCTAATGCTTTGTCAATATAACACATTGCTGACTAAATGAGCAGCTTTATACACTCGCAGGCATGAATTTTCCAAACTCTTAAAAGGAAATGTTTTTTAAAGTAACCATTTGCTGTCTAAAACACATTTTTTTCTTTGTTTATTCTTCTTTAAAAAGTGTAATGCTGTAGCGGGAGCTCTTCCAAGTGGCCAAACTGAAACAGCCTCCAGGAGAAGCAGAACTATGTTTACAATGTTAATGATCTAAACATTTTTGTTAGAATGTAACATTATTTGCTATTAACAATCTAATTATTTTAGTAATAAATTATACAGTATGTGAACTGTATCAGATTAATATAAATATATTTAAAACATATAGTAGATAATTAATGTATTTCTAATGTGTCTAAGTGTGCAATCGATGTAAACTAAAATTGAATTAAGAGGATTGAAAAAAATCGAGGGAAAATAAAATAAAATAAAAAAAAATTGGTTCTGGTGAATAGCATCAAATTGATTCTAGAGATTATGACTGATACCCAGCCCTAGTTTTACAGTGTTTCATTCTGTGAAAATTTCCCACACTTTGCTCACTTTTTCCATGTATGATGAATATTCATCCATGTAATATGTGCAAAATGTACATAGTTTCTGTGTGATATCACCTCAAACAATCAAAGGTTTTCTGTCACCTGTGTGGCCGCTCTGTGCACGATGGAGTGTCTGAGCGCCAGTTTGTCGAGGTCTCTCGAGTATCCTCCACCAATAACAGTGGCGATGGGAACACCTTGATTCACTGTGGTCTTCATCACATACAAATCTCTCCGGTAGAGCCCTAAAAGATGTTTACAGCCTTCACGCTGCATGTCGGTAAAGAAATACCAAATGAGAGGGTGAGAGGGTGAGAGGAAGACCTTGGTCGGTGAGGCGAAGTCTGCCGAGTTCATCTTCCCAGTGAGGATCGACGCCTGCGTCGTACAGAACCAGGTCTGGACGAAACGTCTGCAGCAGCCATGGCAGGTGAGCCTCCACTGTTAAAGCAAACATCTTCAGAACTTTTCATCCATAGCAATAGATATTAAGATGTCAACGTACCCGTGGAGAGGTACTCCTCATCTTCAAGCCCATCCTCCAAGCTGATATCTAGGTCGCTTTCTTGTTTGCGGAGGGGGAAGTTTTTCCCACAATGCACCGAGAATGTAAACACAGCTGGCTCCTCTTTGAATATGAAAGCAGTACCATCCCCCTGTCGATTCAAAATATGAGTCAGTTCAGAACAACGTAGAAAACAGCAAAACAGTCCCTACCTGATGTACGTCTAAATCCACGATCAGAACCTTCTTCTTAGAGGAACTGTTCACATATTTGGCTGCGACGGCTAAATCGTTCAGCAGACAAAACCCCGAGCCGTAGCCGGGGAAAGCGTGATGGGTTCCTCCTGCTGTGCTGCACGCCAGACCTCTCTGCAGAGCAGCTTCAGCAGCCAGAACGGTCCCACCTGTCAAAGAGGGAGAGCAGCAGCGATGAGGGATCTTTCTAGGACAGGCGGCTGTCAGATCCCCCGCAGAGCGTGTCGTCTTCCTACCCGTTTCATATCGACAGCGTGAGACGATGCCCTGACTCCAGGGAAAGCCCGTCCTCCTCTGTTCTTGCTCACTTGTTTTTCCACTTAGGAACTTGTTCAGATAGTCGTCTGTGTGCACACAGCTCAGCAGATCTTTGGAGGCGATTGCAGGGACCCAAACCTACTATGAGGGAGGAAATTATCTTTTACTCATCCATGAATGGTGCAGAAGTTCATGAACTTGCACAAAAATTCTGATGTGTGGAGAAAATATACAACTTTGCATCAGTTTATGGGTTAATAAAACGACTAAAATGTTAAATCTACTCACCTGTTTCTCTGTGATAACTTGATCTTTTAGTAAAAAGTGTAAAACCCGAGGAAACTTGCCCATTGGAAACCTGTGGTTGGCTGGAAGCTCGCACACATACTTGCTGTGATGAATTATGGGAAGTTTCTTAGACTCAAGCCTCACCTGTTCACAGGTGAATTAAAAACAGTCACAACCAAAACAAAGCACTTTTTAAGTGTTAATCAAAAATGTCCCATGGTCTTACAAGTTCAGCGTGGAAACATCTACAGAATCCAACGTGCACGAGCGCTTTCAAGCGCGGCTTTTTGCAGAAAACAAACTTCAGGCCGGTCATTTCTGTCTGAGGCTGAGCGAGTTCCGCTCATAGAAAGTCTGAAAGAGTCATGTTTTCAGATGTTATGAAAGCACTAAACGTCTGTGTCCCAGGAAGGAGGATGAAGAGTGGTTTTGTACGTCGGTGCTGCCACCTTCAGTCACGGAGGTCAAATAACAAGCAAGCTGCAATGGTTAAAAAGCAGCTAAAAAGTAATGGTTAAATTGTTTAATACTGCCACCTACTGGTAAGAAAGACTAATGTCTAATTTTGCCACTATTTTATTTTATTTATTTTTATATATAAATTTTTATTTTACTTTTAAAAACACTAATTATATGTTGGTAGAATAACAAAATAATTAAATGTGCATTTATTCTAATTTTAAATTATATTTATTTATGATAAAAATATAATTTATAACATGTATATAATTAAATACTTATATTAAAAATGATGATGCTAAAAATAATACAATTTAAATTTTATTTTTAAGTAATTTTATTACTTTTATTTATAGTCAAAATTGTTATAATGAAGTTATAGTTGATTTAAATTTAAAAGAATATTTCTTATTGTGAAGTTATCTTAACAACTGCAAAAAAATTAAAAAACAAACAATTTTTTATACAGTATATTATATTAATATAGAACAAATAAAATTGACATTTTATTTTTTATGAAATGTCTTCTTGTTATTTATAGTTAAAACAGTTACAATATTTAAAATTAATTGCCATTAAAAAAAGATGAATATTTTTAATTATATTTTAATAACTACAAAAACAAACATTTAAAAACAATTAAATATGTATTTGTGTATATGTGGTAATACATGTGATAGTAAAATTCTAAAACTTTTATTTTAACAACTATAAAAGCAAGCAAAATTAAAAAAACAATTGGAAAAAATATACTCTCATCAAGTTTAAGGTTTTTCTGCAATGCCGTTGGGACTTAATTGTACTCCTTGCTTAAAGTTAAATAGTCAATACATCTAAATAATGACATGCTTTGTAATTATTGATTTAATTAACTCCTACAGAGCTGATATACAGCAAGTGTTTCCCATTCATCTTTACTTCTCAATCAATATATAATCTGTGCATCAGTATCAGTACAGACACATCTGTCAACAGAGATTTGTCGAGGCCTAGATAGTAAATGGAAATAAAATGCTAATTCAATACAAATTCCTCTAAAATGCATCTCAACACTTTTTCTCACAACTATTTCTGTTCCAGGCCTGAAGGAGGATCTGATTATGGTTAGATGGTCTGATGATGAAGGGCTTGTGATGCGTCTGTCTTGTCCCCTCCTTTGAATCTTCATCTTCCGCTGTTATCATCCACACAACAGATGGATGCTGCTCACATTCCTGCATTGTAGGCCGGTCACGATAAGAGGGAACATGTGTGTGTTATTGTCTGAAAGAAGAAACTATTTCTGCCACTTTCACATCAACGTCATCATCTCTACGATAATAATCCTCCATGCATACTCTCTCTGTTACAATGAACAGAAACTTCCATGCAATTTATGCCCAATATTACTGTTATCTTTGTTTTAGTTCAATGATCAAAGCAGCTTTTATTTTCAGCGTCCTCGGCTCAAAACTCATGACGAATCCAATATTTTGAGGTTTGATCTGTGCCTTCGCCACTTCATCTCCAACTGTTGTCTGAACCCTGCTGATCTTTGTGTACTCCTTCACTCATCTCCATAGCAACCACCACAGTAAACCCCCCCACCCCAAAGTCAATGTGTGATGCTGCCAGCGAGTTTAATCACTGTGATGAAGGGGCATCTGCCGTGTCACACTGAACTCATATCAGAGCAGATCCACTCCCCTTTGTTACAGTGACTCACAAATAAGCTTAGGTTTTGCAATTCCCAGTGCATTTTTTCCACATCTTCCCTTGCATATTAAATTGCATAAAACTGCTTGAACTTTTGCTGGTCATTGTACCAAAACGACCTTTAATTCCATTCTTTTGTGTCTGGTTCTTCCCCCCTCCATCTGTCTGATTTACGCTGCTGGCAGGGAGCTGAAGGCGCTGTCTGGCACAGAGTTGGGCTCTGTCATGAATTTGTAAGTGCGAGAGGAGCCTGGTGGACGGGGATTAACATCGCCCCTCTGGGACGGACCCGTGTACTCGCAGGCCGATAAGAAGGAAGACGAGCATGCGGGCCCCAGGTGCGCAGAGAAAATTCCGCATAATAGAAAAAGGAGATTAGCAAAGTGAAATCAATTACTGGGTTCAGGCCTGTTAGCGCGGCTTTCAGATAAGGAAGATGATGGACTCTGAGTTCTCTCATGGAGGAGGTTTCTAATTTATTTTGGCAGGATTGAACAGCTTTGTGAGGATATAAAGGCAAGATTAATTATTTAACTATCAGACTGTATGTGACAAATCCTTTTATTTTTACATTTCCTTTTTACTGTCTTTTTTTGCATTTGGTTCTGCATCTTTGACAAGAAAAAGAGGCAATTTTCCTTCACAATTCAGTTCAAACCTCAATTTTTTGCTTCACTGTTTTGTTTCATTTTGATATATGTATTACAAAAAAAACAAACATAAAATGCATTTTCAAATTTGTTAATAAGCTATTTATAATGAAGAAAAACCTTTCACTTAGCTCTTACTAGGCTTGGAGTAATGTAATGAACCATTAAATTTAATATTTAGCACAATTGTTTTACATTTTCAATGTAAACATAATGGTACTTGTCCCTCAATTTGGTTTAACGGTGTAACATATGGTTCTATCTTTGATGGAGAATTGTAGCATTCCTCGTAAAAACATACTTTTCTGTTTTTACACAAACCCTGTAAATTCTACTGCATCAAAGAACTGACAGAAAATTCAATTTTATTGAATTAAGTTTTTTAAACCTGTTGATGAAATCCGCTAGAAAAATGAAAAGAAATGAAATATCTTTTTTTTTTTAGATCACATCAATATCATATCAAGAGATCATAAAAATTATGATACGTATATGTATGTTTTTGCACACTAAAATGTTATTTTAAGAAGCTAAAATATTGACTTGAGTGTTCAAAAAAAAAAAAAAAAACGAATTTACTCCAAATTCCATTTGACCAAACAGGGTCTCAGATTTGGTAGTGACGCTAATTAACGGAAGTACAAACCGTTTGAAAATTGATCATGGAGGAGAAATTATTAGTGGCAGTTTGTGCCCAGACGGAATTATGTAACAAAGTCTTTCTTCTATTTAACATCGACATGCTCCCACTGGTCAAGTTGATAAAGAACAACACACATCTATGCAGATGACACACAGATATATATTAGACTGACACCAGGAGACCGAGGCCCTGTACAGGCTCTTGGTAAATGCATTGAGGACATTAATGACTGGATGTGTCACAACTTACTTCAATTAAACAAAAACAAAACTGAGGTTATTGTCTTTGGGGCTAAAGAAAAAAGGTTAGACGTCACTACAGAGCTTCAATCTATTCAACTAAAAACTACCAACCAGGCCAGAAACTTAATTTTGATAAACACATTAAGGCAGTCACAGAATCAGTATACTATCATCTAAAAAATATCTAAAGATTTGAAGTCTAACTAGGACCTGGAAAAACTAGTTCATGCGTTCATCTTTAGTTGACTTGATTACTCTACATTGTTACAGTGTTCCTACCAAAAACATCAATCAGGAACTCAGAATTCAGAACTTTGCTGCTCTAAACTTGTTTTAAATTTAGTTATTTTTATTTAATTTAAATTTTATGATTGCACCTTTACTAATTCTCTTGATTCTTTTAATGTTTATGTAAAGCACTTTAAATTGTCTCTGTACATGAAATGTGCTAAACAAATAAACCTGCCTTGACTTTCATATATCGGAACAGAGCTGTGAAAGAAAAAGCAAGATTCACAAAACTGACTTCAAAAATTTGAGCAAAGCCTCTGGTTCTTATGCTCGTTTTGGGGAGTGGCAGTCGAGTGTGAACACCGTATGTGTTCAAGAACGTACGTCACTGTTCTGGTGTGAACGTAGCTCTACTCCGTCAGAGCTGAAAAGATAAGCCTGTTTTGATGCTGTGATAAAATGTTCTGACGTCATATTTTATCCATTTGTATAGCAAATGTTTGTGGATGTGATTTTGTATTTAAGTTCTTTGTTTGTATTTTCTTTTTTTTCATCATCATGGCCAGACAATTAGCTTTTGGCTAACTGGCTATTTTTCTCATATCTTTTTTTTTTTTTTTAATTGCACTGTCTCTTTTTTATTTTTATTTTATTTTATTTTATTTTATTTTATTTTATTTTATTTTATTTTATTTTATTTTATTTTATTTTATTTTATTTTATTTTATTTTATTTTATTTTATTTATTTATTAAAAAAAATTTAAAACAACTAGACTCTAGTTTACTAAATTAAATATAATAATGACAGCCGATTTAAGGTGGAATTTTCCATTAAAATAATGCAGCCTTTCATCTCCATACCACAACAAAAACTCTGTCAGAGCTTTTATCATATTTATCATCTTTGGGTGGAACAATAAACTGAGCTGATTACATAAAGTCTTTTAAAAATGTTTGACCCCTCTCAGAAGTAAATGTGACATACATTTGTTCATCTATCTCTGCCTTTGACAGCCGCTTTTACAGTTATTTATCTGTGAATTTTCTTGGACTGTATTTCCATCATTTTAGAACTTAAATCCTTTACATCTTGTATTTTCACACCCCGAAGGCAGCGAGAGTGTTGGCAGCAGCCGGGGACTGGATGGTGTGCTGAATGGAACGGATTTGAACATACATGGAGTTACACAACATCAAAATCGCAACATGAAGCCCGCAAACCCCCTGCGTCCTCCTCCTCCTCCTGTGGAAGGAATTCGCTGGTTGATTGCACGAGGCTGGCAGAGCGTGTTGCTGCAGGTGAGGACAGGGGTTGTTGTTGAAGTGAATTAATTTGTAGCTGCTCTGGGTGTACGATGGTGATGGCCAGCTGTTTCATTCCTCCGAGGCAGCCACTGATTCACTCTGATTCCCCTTTCCCCCATTCATGTGCTCCTGAAAGCACAGAAAAGGAGGCGAGATGGGCTGGTAAATGCATCTGTCAGTATAATTTCCCATCACTGGAGGCACTTTTTACCATCTTTTCATGATCATTGGGGATGACATATTTTTCTGTATGTTTTGGAAAAAAAATGCTTTCAGCTCTGAGCTGAGAGTTTTTTATTTGCACCAACAATTTGCCGTTTTCATGCTTTGTTTGGGAGTGAAATCTCAAATTTGGATGATTATCTTGGTGAGAAATAAACACCAAAGAGACTTTCAATAACAACTCTGTTTGTTAGTTCTGAAATTAACTATGTTTAGAAGAAGATAAGTATGATGTGGATACAAAATGGAGAGACAAGTCACAAAATATAGAAAAATGATCGTGTGAAAACGCAAAATCCGAAACGATCTTGAATCCAAGGAGGCACAACACACATAGAAACAGAAGCTCAACAATGTCACAGGAGGGAAAGCAATCACCAGGAAAAGTGTTGCAATTGCCACACACAAGTTCACAAGTTCAGACTTAGTTACACACAAGAAAAGCACACCTTCAAAATAAAGCAAACTCCTGCTAAAAATAAAACAGAATACAAAATGTAAATGCAAGCTATAAAAAAAGAAAAAAAAACACACAAAGGACTTAAAAACAAAATTACATATACAAACACTTATTATACAAAATGCTCCAAGGTGTTCCCCAAGGTTCGGTTCTCGGTCCACTTCTCTTTATCCTTTATCTCATTCTCCTTAGCAACGTTATCCGTCAACATGGACTAAACTACCACTGCTACGCTGATGACATACGACTATATATCTCCACCCAATCCATCACCTCTTTAACCCACTCCACACTCACTCACTGTCAAAACATGGTTGCAACTAAACTTTCTCAAACTCAACTGTGACAAAACAGATATAATCATAATAGGCCCTAAAAACAAATCCCCAAATCCCACCAAATTCATTTAAGAAAACTCTTAAAACCTATCTTTTTTAAATTGCTTTTAATCTTTCATTTACTTTCATAGATAGTATTTCCATCTTTAAATTGAATGTTTCTTATTACTGTTTTTTTATTGTAATTTATTTGTCTTGTATGCGTCTTTGAGTATCTTTTAAAACCATCATATGAATAAAATCTATTATTATTATTATAAATGCAAATGTAATTTGAATTTTTCTGCAATTTTGTTTGGTTCTCAAAATCTTTTAGCATTTTTAAAAAGTTAACATACAAAAAAAGGCATGTAAAAACTCAGTTTAACATTCGATTTGTGTCATAATTTGTGGTTTCGATATGATTCATAGTCGATTTTGGCTCATTTGGAACGATCAGATTCACGGACCTAAAATTGACGTCTTTAGCCAAAAATTCAACCAGTGTGACTCAAATACCTGGTTAAGTAAGTTCAGTTTTCCAGATTCATTGTATCTTCTGTAAGATAATTAAGTGTCAATTAAATGTGTTTCAAAACAAACCAGTAAAATTAATGGCAAACCCATTTTCATTTTAGTTTTATAAAGTTTAGCCCATTGTTGTTTTTCCAGATCAAAATAATACAAACAGAACATCATTAGAACATATTTCAGTATTTTGGTTCCACATATTGATCGTTTTTGAGTTTAAATAAAGTAAACCTACTGTGCCTTAATCTGAAGAGTATTTTCTAATACAGATATAATCTATTTATTTCATTTTTAGGTAATTTATAATATTTTAGGGTGACAGACCTAAACATGTAAATCTGTTTGGTTCATAACTGATTTATCGATTAATTCAATTAATCATAATTCCCTCACAAAATAGGGTAAAAAACAGTGTTTCTATTTTATGTATTTATTTAAATAGATGTAAATGTTTTAATTAATGTATTTTTTGTTAACTATTAAACTAAGCATCTGCTAAATGTAAATAAAAACAAACTGTTTTCTAAGTAATGGCTCTAATAAATGCAGTTGAACCTAAAATTGTTTATTTTACAAGGGTTAAAAAACACTTTTAAATGTCAAACCAAATGTTAAAAATGTATTTTATCTTTTACAAAGCAATCAAAATAAATTAATGAATTAGTTTAAGAATATTCTTTCTCACTTTTTCTTTTACTTGTCATACTTTTGCAACTTAGCAGCTTCTAAAACATTTTTATACACAATGAAGACAATAACTTTACTATTAGCCACTTTTAAAATTAGATACATATAAACTCAAACAAAAAGTAATGCTTGAGAATAATAATTAAGTCTCAGAGAGTTGATGTTCCAACATTTTTGATGAAGAGTCACTAGTGTTTCCATAAAAGCAGATAAATGCACTCTTATTCATTTAAAGGTATTTGTGAGAAAATGTAATCTAATTACTTCAAGCTGTATTTTGACACTTTTATAAAAAGTGGATTTGTGAGATTTAGAACTTCATAAAAAATACATTTCATTATTCATCAGATTTCCTTTTTTGAGTTTCATCTGTTCCCTTTAGGAGTCATCCGATTCCATCTAACCTTTTCTCTACACATCAAATTCAACACTATAAATGAATCTTATTCTGAAAGCTAAAACCATCAGGTAATACATAGTTTTCTTTCCCTTTTGTGAAACCATCAAGTTCATTTTTATGCTAAATCTAACACATGAAAACAAATCTGTAAACATGTTTGTTTCCGCACAGCATGGCTGCTCCCAGAACAGCTGCATGCTGATCTGAGATTCTCTCCTTGCAGAATTAAAGTGAAACTGCACAAAGAAGTGATAATTCAGAACATCTGCACATGATCTGCGGTATGCTGGGAATCTGTAAGGGAGTCAAAAAGGAGAAGAGATATTGAGTTAGACAGTGGTATTGCTGGAATGCCTTCCAAAGATGTTTGTATTACACGTCTGTTGCAAAATCTCTGCTCACCGTGTATTGCATAAAACAAGACGAGCAGAAATTCTGTAAAACATTGCTTTTTATTTGTCGAGTATCTTACCCGTGTCATGTGTCGGCCTGATTTTCTACCCTCTCTTTAATCTTATGTCTGGTGGAAAGAGGACTGTTACTTCAAAAGGGCCGTCTTGTAAATGGTAAATGGTAAATGGCGTATACTTGTATAGCGCTTTCTACCCTCCTTCGAGGGCCCAAAGCGCTTCACAGTCACAGACCCATTCACCCATTCACACACACATTCACACACTGGTGGTGGCTTGTCCTGACGGCCGTGTTGTTATTGGTGATAAGGGCACTCAGGAGATAAGTGAGTGAAAGGACATCGCAGAATGTGACTCCCAGCACACAAGAAAACGACTCTACATTCAGAAATCGATCTATGGAACTGCAGGAAGAGGAAACACGGTTCTGCAACTGTTTAATTGAGTTATAGATCAAATAATAGGCAAATACAGTTATTTGCCCCAAAACATGGTTTATTGCATTAACGTTTTGCTCCTTAAACTTATTATTTATCTATTTTTTACTAGTTCTTGATTTAAATGACCGATCAGCTCTAGGCCTGAGTAATAGCAGTTTGCAATATGGGATTTCAGCTTCTTGGAGCCAGCACTTCCTGTTTGGAATGCCAGGGAAGAGGGGTTAGTCCAGTTCTAATATACAGTCTATGGTTTACACATGAGTTAAAACAATAAAAGCTTGAAGTATTTAACAAATCAAATAAAGCCCTTGACTCATTTGACCAATCAGATGAACTGATTCACATCTTTGACCAACCAAATGGAACCCTTCTATTTTAGATGACTGCCTCCAAGTTGCTCATTTGGAGTATTTAAAGGGTTAACAAATGCTAAATCAATTTCTTTTTTTGCTGTTGACATCTATAAATGAGGCTTTAAAAGTGCTGTCTGTTGGTCTTGGCCACAATTTAAAATAAACTTAATTTATTGTCTAAAACTGTCTGTGCGCTGCCTCCTACAGGTGGAAACAAGGTATTACAGTAGAATTTTGTGATTGGTTAACTGGTGTCATTTCAGGAGTTTCACGTCATCATGCTCTGCAGCTCCAGTGTAAAAGCCCCGCCCATCTTTGATTATGTAACGGTTATCGGTATAGCTTTAGCGTGGCGTATTACCTTCTACTGGCTTTCACAACTTTCCAACAGAATAGAAAGTTAGGCAACAATGATTTAGCGCAATTGTCATTGAATTCAGAAATCTTCATCCTGGGGATGTGATTTGTAACAAACATTTCTCTCGGGATTTTTTACCTTATACGTTAGGGGTTCATTAGCTTATGATGCTAGCTTTCACTTTGCTCTGTACCACCCTCCATATTGGAGACGCAGCGTGACTTTGTTACATATTAATGCAAAAAATATTACATAATTATCCTAAATTAGACTCTGCCTTGTGTACTGAACATATGTTTTAATATAGAAAACAAAAGTAAATTCATATTTAGAGATTACATTATAGAAACAGCAAAATCTTTGAATGTCCTTTAATGTCAACATTTTATTTAAAAAAACATGACAAATATATATATCTTACTATAGATCTTGATTATTGCTATGATTTTTTTTCAACAGTTGTTGAAAATCGTAAAGTAATAATACAGCTGAGGGTTACATGCTCACATTTCCCTTCAAATACACACTCTGTTTTGATCACAATTTATAAAAAAAGAAAAAAAAAACTAGTAATGATGTTCACAAATAGTCACCAGCAAATTTTTAATCTGATCTGACGAAGATGGTTTGATATCTAAAAAAATAAAAAATAAAGCAGTTCTGATCTCAAAACAATAAAAACACAACCGAAAAATAACAACATAATAATTAAAAAAAATGTAAATAACTGTTTTCTCCTAGAAAAGTGTTTGGTTCCAGCTTGCCTTGAAAATGATGGTTAACTAAAAGCTGCATATTTTTTGGTTTTGTGTACTTTTACCATAAAGAATCTTTGAAACGTTTCTAATTCTGGCAGCAGCGACTGTTGAGCTGCCTGGAAAACTCATTCTTCATTCCTCATTGTACCTAAATCATTCTTATCACTTTGCGAATCAGCCAAAAGCAAGCCGTAACATCCTCTTCCTGACACATTCGCCTGTCTCCTGAGGAGTTGTCACTCAGCTAAAGTGCTTTCTGTCTCCAGCGGTTTGCGGGTCAGGCCTGTCTTTATCCCCCTTGTGGTATTCCTGCCCTGACATATTTGTCATAGCAGCAGTTCTGTCGTTTACTTTAAAACAACAGCGTATGATGAAGCTTAAGAAAAGCTTGTTTCTTTGTGTATTTTTACATTTTCATTTAATAAAAAGTAGTGACTGTAGAGTTGAAACCAATCCTCCAAAATTTGGAGCAGACCTGAAGGTGCCAAATACTGTAGATCCTTATATAACCACTGTAGGCTGGCTGGATGCATGAAGAAATGATTTCCTATCAATTAAAATGCGAGAAAAAAAATAAATCAAACTTTTCATTAAAATCAAAGTTTTCTAAAATAAAAAAAAGTTGTTGTTTTATTTCTATAAATGACACTTGGAGAGATTTTAAGGCTCAAATTTGATAATAAATTGTGGCATAGATTTTATATTTGGCAGGTGGGTGGAGTCATTGGTTGATCCACAAATTTACTATTTTTTAAGAGTGTTGCTTGGGTGAAGAAAAAAAAAAGGTCGAAATGCTCGACCTACACTGAAAAAAGCGAAATATTGGATCCATTGACAAAAGTTCTGTAATTTGTTCCATTTTAAATGATTAAAGTTTGAGTTGATGGTTTACTCGATTTAAAAATGTATTGTGATAACGAATATTTTTAAATGTAAAAGTTACAGAGCCTTTGTTACCTACTTCAATGTTTCACTTTTTTGTACTTCAGGTTGCATACGTGTCATTCAGAAGTTATGGGTGATAATACGGTTTGGTAATGGCTCTTAATTTGAACTAATGATCCTTAAATGTTATCGAAA
>NC_050524.1:9367680-9388492 GCF_002922805.2 Oryzias melastigma | reverse complement strand
CAAATATTTCTTAGAATCACTCTAAAGCAAGTTGGAGTTTTCCTGCTGTGTTTTTAGGTTGGGTTGTGAGAACATCCAGCTGTGTTTGAGTTCTCCCTCCTGCTGGCCTTGGGCGGTCGACCTCCACCGCTCAACCAGCTCTCCCTGCGCCCCCCTCCCTGTTCTCCTCTTCCTAGGTTTTCCTCTCATTCAAACCCACCTGCATTCTTCTCTCTTCTATCTCAAACAGAATAAACTGTTGCAATTCTCTAAAGCAACATGTGCTCAGCTGTGATAGAGAGTAAATGTTTTCAAAAAGGAATCTGGTTTGCTTTCACTCTATCTACTAAAACCCCCATGTGCAATAAGAAAAAATATCTACAGATATGCTCTACAACAGGGGTGTCAAACTCAATCGCACAGGGGGGCTAAATCCAAAACACACCTTAGATCGCAGGCCGAACAGGATAAACATTTATTGAACAAGTTAAAATTAAATGTTTAAAACTGAAAAAATGTAGCCTTTAAATGCAGATCAAACCGGCGTTAACCGCTGTACCAAAATATGGTATAATTCTCTCTATTTTATTTATGGTTTTAGTTATTAATTTTTTTACATTTTACACAAAAGTGAGTGGTGTGTCAAACTATTAAAAAAAAAAAATCATAGCACTTTGGTGCCCTAGGCGGCCGCCTAGATCGCCTATGCTTAGGGCCTGCTCTACCTGTGCGGTCCACGTCCCAGTACTGGACCGGCACCGGTTTGCGACCCAGAGGTTGGGGAACCCTGATTTCATTTGACATCAATAAATAACAAGTTTGGGACACCCAAAATGTAAATTTTTGATGTGGAGGATCCTTAGCCATGTCTCAATAGATAATGATTTGGGAATAAGAATGTGTTGCAATATGTTACCCCCGCAAGATAACATCGGGGCGTAAATAACAAAAATATAAAATCCTCTGGCACGCCGGATATAATTACCCAACGGGTGAGACCTGCTCTACAATGACATTTTTTTTTTTTAAATATTGACTGAGTTTGGGTTTTTGTGGGCCCAGGGTCAGTTTGGAGGCTAACAAAAGAACTGCGTCTAAACTCAAGTGTTCAAGTTTTCCAGAAAGCCACACATAACCAGATATGAGCAAAGAATGAAGAAGAGTGGAATACAAAGTAACATTCTATGAGGGTCTCGGTCGCATGCCCAGACTGACAGACGTCTCTGAAAGTGTTCAGGGGGCTGGGCCGGATGCGGCCCGCGGGCCGTAGTTTGGGAACTCCTGTTTTAAAGTAAAATAAATTACAAACAAAGCACAAGGAAGCTGTAAAAAACAGAATATCAGCCTTAATAGACAAATAAAACCCATTTTCTCTTCTGAAATGCACCTAAATACTGATTTATGATCTGTACTTCATTATAAGAACTGGCTGCACACTTCAAGGTATCACATCAAGGACGGTCTGACTTTGAACTTCCACTACTCCAGTCCAATCTACTGTAGAGCCAGTATAAACAAAAAAAGTCTATGGGTGACATTAAAAAAATGACTGTTGAAGTTTACAGGAAGTGATAAACCTCAACTTGAACCTAACCTTGGTTACAGTTAATGATGCTTCACTTGACGCCTCAACCGTCTCTTACCTTTAAAGTGACCCGGCACACAATGTAACCCCTAAAAATGTGCTTTAAAATATTTTTTCTTTCTGTGAGTAATCTATTACTTTATTATAATGTGTTTTCTTTGATAGATACAAAGGACTAATACCACCTGCTAATTAAAACTAAAGAAAAGTGGATTTTCCAATGAAATTCCGCTCTTATCTGCTTCAGTAAGATAATGACTTGACAGCATTCCTCAGTTTGGCATTTTGAGGAAATAACTCACACCGGCAGTACACCTTCCTCCCGTCAGGTAGCCGGCAAAGTCAGCCATTTCCTCCCAATCTATTAGTGAGGCCTGGAAACCCGTTTCACCTTGTTCTTCTGCAGTGTCAGCCGGCGCTCCTTCACACCCGCCCCCCAACTCGTGTCTCCTCCCCTCCATCTCTCAACAAGTACACATTCTCCTTGCTCTTACGCATTTTCTGAAAGGTTTAGTCACCGCTAGCTGATCTGTCCTGCAGCCCGCCCAGGGAAACACATGAGGAGGAAGAGGAGGGGAGTAGGGGGGGGGGTGATGGCAAGCCTGCCAGATTAAGCCTATAGGAGCAAAAGTGGGGCCGGCCGACTCTACAGGAGCCATCTGTTTTGCCTTGATCTTAGACTGTTTGGGCAACAACTGTGTCTCATTCAGCAGGTAAGTCCTTTTGTTTTCCCCTGACAGCAGCCCAGTGATGCCACACGTAAGACATCTTTGTTTGAGTCATGCGTCGATATGTGATGTTTCTACGTGAAGAGACTTGTTCAGAACCTTTATGCAAAAAGAGAGAAAAACACGAGGTTTATATTTCACTTTTACCCTAAGTTGTAATCTTGGCTTTACACTGCTGGTTCATTTTCCCCTCAGTGACTTCTCATTTAAATCTGCTCTGTATTCATCTGAGAATAATGAGACCCCCCCCTTTTGCATACTGTTTTTGTAAAAGAGCAGCTTCTTGGAAAGAGCTCTAATCGCCTGTACACTTCACATTCACCATGTAGGGGCAATTCTAACGGGATGCCTGGCAGCACTCTGTTTACTTTTCTATGTGATGTAAATTAAATGCAGACTGCATGCAGATTTAGGAAAAGTTTTTCCTTTTTTGTGTTTCTTTGCTAAATAAGTCTCTCAAGGTCGCTTTAAACTGCCACCAACTGCAACTTTTCCCACAAGATCAGCACGGCCTTACTTGTGTAAATATTACACAAAATAATCTGTTGATTTAAAAAAATAAATAAATAAGACCTCCTTTTCCGGTCTGAAAATGTCCTCTAAAGAGGTTCTTTGTGGTTGAATGGGATAATAAAGTTCTGTTCCGGCACGATAAAGGGGTTGTTTGTTTTTCTAATGCGCACCTTGGATGTCTCAGAGCTGTCAGAGGTGTGTATTAAAGAAATGCTCCGCGAACGAGTCAGAGAAATGTTGGGCATCTTCTGCCTGAATGGTGTAAAGTGCTGTAAATCACCCAGCCAGGAATTGCAGTCGGATTCCTCTTTACTGTGAGGTCACCACTATCTTGTGTGAAACAGATCCAGACTTGAACAGCTCCGGCTCAGCCAGATGTTCAGTTTGACTGCATACCCCCGGCTTGATGGCATGTAATCAACACTGCACTCTGCATTAAGACGCTAGCTTTAACAGACAGGCAGCAAAACTCTAATCATCTTGTTCTACCTGTGCCGTAGTCTAATGACCTTCTTCCTTTACTTTACGATGTTTTTACAAGTCGCTCATATTTTCTGTTGGTTTCAGGTTTGTTGTCGCGGGCTAAGAAAGATGGCGATCCGACAGATCAAGCTCAAGCACCTTTGGACTTATGTTCTGATTTATGAAAAAGTCTAAAACTAGATTATGATGGAGACTCCACATCAGTTTTGGACACGAGAAAGCCCAATGAGGAGTGATGCTACCTCAGGTAACCCCTCGCAAAACCACAGAGGGAATCACCGTTTCCCTGACGACCACGGAACAGACGGGAACATCCACGATTTTAGGAAGAGCCTTCTTCGTTTTGAGTGTACCAACGTAGGGTGTTTGAAAAGTCTTTGCTGTCCGGAGTCTAAGCTAGCCACGGTGGAGATTTCTGATGAAGCGATCAAGTCAGAATCGCCTGATTTGAACGAGAAGTTTCCAGAAGTCCTGCACCTTGAAACAGAGGATTTTAAGAATATAGAACCAGCATCAGAAGCTATTCGCCCAACAGTCCCACGGAGAATCCTAGATGATGTGAAGGTGTGTGAGAAACAGACAAACTCAACTTTTTCAGACAGCGGCGCCCACTCCGCCACTATCGCTGTCCACGAGAGCTCCGAGGTTGAACAACCATCACCGGACGAGGGGATGGAAAAGAACGGCCCACATGAGGGCTTCGGAGATGAGGATGATGATGTTTCACAAGAGCGACTTCAGAGTAACCTTTTACTTGATCAACAAACAAGTAAAGACAAAGAAAAGAGGAAGGATTGTGTGGTAACTGACGACATAATCAGCTGTTACGGTCATGAAGCGGATGTAGGAGCGAGCAGCCAGGAGGTATGCTTAAAATAGGTCATAATTCTGTTATTTACCCAATTTGTGTCTGTGCAAATTCCTTTCAATGTGATCTTTTTCTATTTCAGGAATTTTACAATGTTTTTTTTGTTATTAATATGAACCTTTATTTAACCAGAATATTCTCGTTTAAGATTAAAAAACACTTTTGTAAGGCAGTCCAGTCCAAGAGGCAGCCAGTCAGTTCACACCTCACAGATACATCAAAACATTAGAACAATAACAACAATACAACATAACATTCAGAAAATGAAAATACTTCTTTAAGACTGGACACATTTGGTTCGCTTAAAGTGAACCAGAGTGAACCTGGAACAAGTTTCCAGTCTAAATACACCCAAGTGGACCAGGAACCACTCTCTGACCCATCTTTTGAGGTGGTCTCGGTAAGTTTCCATTCGGATTGAGTTTCCTCAGTCTGAAAAGGCTCCATCCTCAGAGTGGAACAACTGAACCAAAGGGCAGGACTTTCATAATTCTTTCTCACGTTGCTTTGCCCCGCCCTCATAATCCCTGGTCAATGACTGAAGAGAAGTGTCACAAACGGGCAGACAGCTGGTTCCAGTTGCAGCAGGTTTATTGAAGAGAAACAGGCAGACAGAAACCAGGCTAAACTAAGAGTCCACAGAGCTAAATCAGAGTAATGTCCAGGTAAGAAGTCGGGGCAGGCGGCAAGGAGGCAGAGTCAGGAACGAAGCAAAGTCAGGTAACAGGTGATCAGATCAGAGTTAAACGCTCAGTATGCTGGCAGGAAGACACAGACAATACTTCGCACTGAGTGTGGTCTGAGTGGTGCTTAAATGTCCTGTGGCTGATGAACTGTTGAGAATCAGGTGTGGAGCCATCCAAACATTGTGGTATTCTGGTGTTGATGGCAGATTGAGTGCAGTCAGTACTCAGGGGATGTCTCCCGCTGATGACCAGAGGGGGAAACAGGGCGTTGACTCTTGACAAGATCTTCAGTCAAATGGTTTTTCTTAAATTAGATGCCAGTTTGATTACAGACCAAATGTGAGGTTCAGGACTCGGTCTGGACCAACAGACTATTCCAGCCTGAATACACTCTAAAACATAAAACAGCAAGTCATTTTTTTTTTAAAATTGTGGCCTTTTGATAGGCCGGCGACCTGTCCAGGGTGTACCCCGCCTTCACCCAACAGTAGCCAGGTTAGGCTCTGGCAACCCTGTGACCCTGAAAGAGAAAAAACTGGTTTATAAAAATGAATGAATGGATGAATAAAAGTGAAAGCTGTTATCAAGAAAAACTGTTGAAGTATTTTGTTTGAGTTTGCCCTTGAAAACATTTATGCCTAGTTTCCACTGAGCGGTCCAGACTGGACTGGTACAGTATTTTGAGCGTTTCCATTATAAATTGAACCTATTAGGCCGGACCAATTCGTTCCATTTTTGGTCCCCCGTTGGGTATAGGTCTATAGAAAAACAGAATGAACCAGTTAGGGCAGAGCTACTGTCACACAATGAAATCCATTGATTGGCAGAAAGGTTTTACGACAACAGGAAGCATCTGACCAGAGCTTTTCCCGACTCAAGACCCAAGCCAACAGTTTTGTCCTCTCTTTGACTGTCTTTACCTCCCGAAATCTTCTTGCAAAGAATAATACATTCTTTGCATACTGAAAGGAGTCAGAGCTCTGACTCCTCCTCTGGTCACACTCAATGGAAGTGCTCACTTGAATTAGCCAAACCATTCTTAACCGGCCGGGAGCGGACCGGTCCGGACCGCTCAGTGGAAACGAGGCATTAGTTTGGTGGCCTCCAACTTTTTTTACAAGTTGCTAAAGTAAAATGTATTGTACCAAAACAATACATTAAATTTGGATATAATTTAAAAAGTATGCAATAAAACATAACATTTTTATTGCACCAAATCCATATGGAATCATTTGGAAAAAATAAAAATAAAGATAAACTGTTTAGGTGTTCAAAAACAAAGATGCTAAAAATTAGAAAAGCACACACTTTTAATAATATTCTACATTTATGAGATTTATAAACATATCAAGTATTTTAAATAAAAAACTTCAAATTTGATTTAAATTGAGATTTTAATTAAACTTTACTTTGTGTCAGTACTACAGCAGAGAAACGTGTGTGTTTTTGTGTGTGTGTGCGTACTTGCTTCACATTTGTTCTCCTACACAGTTCCAGGAGGAATCTAAACAGCTTCTGCTTTGTTTCCACTCCCTTAGCTGGCACTGGTGTTTTGACAGAGAATTGAGCCCCAAAGTTAGCTCTCCATTACTGAACTCTCTCCTCCTTATGCTCTCCTCCTTTCTTCAGGCTGTCCTTTTCACACAACCTCCACCACAAATACCTCAAAGCTCATCTCTGCCCTTTAAGAAATGAAGCACCATGACATACGAGTTACACAACCTCAGCAGCTGAGAAATGTTGTGCTTTTCCACAGTTTTAACATCCTGCTTGACATTATAGCTTCTCTGTTGGTGAGATGTTGAGGTGATGCCAGGTTTGTGCTCGGAACGACATCGGGCTCTGAATGGGTTGTTTTGGAGAGGAGAGGAAGAATGCGGAGAATCCAGGGAGTCTGTTGTAAATATTATCAAAAGGCGAACAGTGGATGCTTCTCATGCTGTCACGCCACAAACTCTCTACTTGTGTGTAATTATCACTGTGGAAAAGCTCATTTATTATGAAGGAGCACTTGTGTTATCTTCCGTCCAAAAGTGAGACAAAATTATAATAAAAGATTAAAGCAAAAAAAAAAAAAAGCTTCCATAATACAAGAAATAAGATTTCAAACTTGCAAGGTTTTCCACATTAACATTAAAGGTAGGAGAGTCAGTGCAGTTGTCACCATGAACCATATGAGGGCACCATCTGCATAACATTCCGTCGTCCTGAAAATTCCCACATTTCTACACCTGTCACTCCGGCTCTGAGATACACCCCTGTCACTGCATATTAGCAGCTAATTTATTCTCCCGAGTCGCCAGGTAGCTGTTGCCCTTTCGCATGACCGGCTGCTACATTCGGATACCTCCATGGTGATCTCTGGCACTCTGTGGGTGGCGCAGACTAGGCACTGAGCCCAGAGCTCACACACTTAACTCCTCATTTCCATGTCAAAGCAGCAACGCCGGGATCCACAATGTGGGCAATTTGTGCTGATAAAGTTATAGTTAGATCTCTTCTTTTTTTTTTTTTTTTTGGACTCCCCAAACGATAACATGAAGTCTATAGGAATGACTCATACCAGTTTAGTTGCTATGGCGTGAGGGGAGAAGCGTCACCAGTGTCTTCTCCTGGAATTTGCGCACTTCTGAGTAGAATTGTCCGCATTCCCGAGCAGCACCTTGAGGGGATGTGGCTGAAAAGAGACAGTGTGTCTGTTCCAGATTCGGCTTGTGCTTGAGCCAGAGTGGGGCATCTGTTTCTTGAATTTGTGTTTGTCTGACACCAGGGGTTAATTAGCAGTCCGGCTCAAAAGAGCTTCAGCTTCCTCCTCGTATACATTTGGCTCCTTAGGCTGGTGGTTTTCCTGTCCTCTAAGAGTGAACGTACACAATACGGATGAAAACTCCTTTTATTTGTGGAGGGCCGAGCAGTCCAAACATCCTGATTCCAGCCTTAAACATTTCATATTCCCTAGTCACCACGCCGGAAAGACGGACGTAGCAGGGAAAGGAAGTTTTATTTTTTCCTCTTGGTGACCCAGGTGATCCCTCGGGCCTCAGAGGTCAGCAGGGGATTGGCTAGATTTAGGCCATTCCTTAGGGATTGAGTAAAGGGAGACACTTTCTCCCAGTGTTGGGTCAGTCAGCTGACCCTGGGTGGTCAGCAGGCAAAGTGGTGCCTGGTGTCCTGTCTGGTAATCCATCACAATTTAGGGATAAACGGGAACGTTTGTCAGGACATGAATGAAGCGAGATTTCACTGTCAACCTCAGAAAAATCATATTTTCTTTGTCAGGAATGACATTTTTCTCAACTTGTTTGAAACATTTGCTAATGACCAGGATGACATTCCTGTAATGTGAGCGTTCTGTGTCGAGATAACCTTGACCTCACAAAGATTTTTTCATGACTAGATTTTATTTTTTTTTACCTCTAATTATGATAAAGTAGCACACAATTAAATTCCTGAGATAAACTGATCATTTATATTCATATATCATGATGTTCTGCTTAGTTAATGCATAAAAAAATTGTCATTTAAAACATTTCTATGTGTGCTGTCTATAATTTCTAGTAATTCCATTTGATAAACTCACTTCAGATGCTTAAAGTATTCATGGGCGTTGTCGTATACAATAATGACAAAATATTTGGCCTGAAAATTGTTTTTAGCTCTCAGATCTGGATAAATGCTTTTGTGTGTCGGCTCTAAAGTTATGCATGCGCCAAGAATCACACCCCACACTCCAATCTTCTCTTGAAAACAATAAAGTGGTGTCAAATTGGTTTGATTTAAACCATTTTTTACTCATGTAAATATAAAAATTACCTAATTTAGATCAAATTAACCCTGGAAAACCTTAAGAACAATTTCCTTCTGGCATTTTAAAGTTGATTTTACAGTTTTTTCCCCCTGTTTTGGGGTTTTGAAACAGTTAACAGCTGCCACTAAATAATAATTAAAAAAATAGGCAAAAAAATAAAATGTAAAAACTTAATAGTAAATGAATAGAGGCTAAATCTGACCCCATGGGTTAAATACAGGTCCAAACCTGGAGTTAGTTAAAATATAAAAGTGTATGAAACATAAAGTCAAATGTTGCAGCAAATTCTGGAATTATGAGATATTATGGGATGTAACTGAAAATAAGACAAGCAAACAAGTCAATATTTTTATGAATACTTATTATTATAATACTATTAAAATTAACGCATATGGATGAGGATGATGATGTTAATAAAGAACACACCTTATGATACATAATTTGGTTAAGGAAGCTCAGCTTTCAAGCATGTCTTGCAATATTGTTTTTGCAAGTATTATAAGTTTGCATCTTATTTATTGTATTGTAATTATGAGCATGATTGAAACAAATTTAATGAAAAAATGATCTCACTTATTTATTCCTTGCTGAAGTAAAGCTTGTGTTTCTACCAGTTAAACCTCTAATTTGTCTGTACCAACTATGAAAATGGTCTAATGTTTTACGTCTAATATTTGTTTCTGTTAAGTAAAAAATAATTTTCTAAAATTTCATGCTGTGATTCTTGAAATTGTTCTTCTGAGTTTCTATCTAATGAAAAAATTGTGAATTACAAGCTATTAAGAAACTGATTAGGAAACGGATATTTATCCTGCTTGTCAGACCAACTTTCTGCTTGGTTGATTTATTACACAGGACATGCACATGTTCAAATGCTGTAGACTCTTTCTTGTGTAACTGTCTTAATTATAATAGATTTAAGAAACACTGAGATCAATTATTAGAGAACACGTTAACGTCATCACATGCACAATTCTTGTCCCTCCTCATGGTTCTGTAAAGGCCACTTTCTGCTGCAGGTAACATTTTCTGATCATTTCTGAATTTGTCTTTTTTTGATTAACCAAAAATGCATTTGTGAGTCATCCTTTGGGTGACTTGTCTTTTTAATTTAATTTTTTTATTTTGTGTAAGTCACTTGTAAGTGGCTAAACAGGCAAACACAACCAAAACAAAACATCTGCTCTGAGAATGATGAGGTGTAAAATATGGGCTAAAAACATTTAATGAAAGGATTTAAAAAGACAAGGAAATGCTTGCTTTGGATCACTTTAAAGTAGACTTTTTAGGTCTTCCATAAAACTGAGGTTTCCATGTATTACAGGGATGTCAAAGGTTCAGGTTCAAGAAAAACACTGGCCCCTTTAAAATAAAATAAAAATGTCTTCCTCATTTGTAGATTTTCTTTAAATAAGCAAAAAAATCTGCCAATGGAAGTTTAAAAAAAGAGTTTTCCAAGAATTAATATTTTAAGAAAAAGATTGTAGTCATGATTTTTTTTTCAAACTAAGATTATTTAACATTTAAAACACTTTCTTGATCCCACTTCACAATCCACAATGTTTTAGCTATGACACGATGTCTTCATTTTAATTAAAAATAAATAAATAAATAAAACTTTAAGGACTTAAATGTCTTTATGAGACCCCTAATTCCTGCGACAGACTGGCGACCTGTTCAGGATAAACCCCGCCTTCGCCCATCAGTAGCCGGGTTAGGCTCCGGCACCCCCGCGACCCCGAAAGGGACAAAGAAGATGAAGGAATAAAAGAATGAGACCCCTAACTTAGCTTTTTAAAATATTACCAGCAGATACATTTATTTATTTATCTACTTACTTAGTTACTTATTATATGTAATTATTCTTGCTGTTACCAATATAAGAATGACCTTAGGTTAAGGAGGTTAATGTTGCACAAAAATAACAAAATGCTCAATGAACTGTTTCTTAAAAAAAAAAGCAGAAGTTAAGAAATATTTTTTCTCGAAATGAGACTTTTTACTTTCTGAGGATTCCATTTTTACAGCATCCCCTATTTTGTTTGACTCAGATTAGCCTTAATGTCAAGAAAGGTCAAAGAAGGCCAAACTTTCTGTGACGACTAAATGTGATCCTTAACAGAAATGACTGCAAACCAAGAGATTTAGTCTCTTCCTGTGCTAGAAAAGCCTCCAAATCTTTGGCAGCAGTTGTGTGTTCTCTCTTATCTGAGTGCCACCCCCTCTGTTATCCGCAGGAGTCTCCGCAGGTCGAGTCCCCCTGGTCAGAGTCAATGAACCAGCTGATGAGGAAACTCGATCAGCTATATCAGGACATAGAGGAAGCTCTAAGTGCAAGCTCATCCCCAGCTGACACGCCCTGCATGACTCGCAAGAAACCGGTGAGAAAGAGTTCCACACATTTTCTAATATGCATGTGTGATAAAGAACATTTGCAGTGTGCATACATTCAACAGTATCCCTTTGGGTACATGGTGTACCTGTACTTTAGGTCTCTGTGAGTTAAATCCCTCATTTGAAATGCAGCACGCTCAATGCTTTATGGTGTGTCCACTGTCACGGTTGATAGTGTACACATTCCTCTGAAGCCTGCGCTGCATACTTGGTCATGCTCTTTAAGCGTCCTTAAATCACTCATGTTTGCTCTAGGAGAGAAAATCCACGATAATGCCAGCTACAGGCAGCAGGTGGTCAAAAATTCATGATCCAAAAAAAAAATCTGCACATCAGGTGAGGATTTAAACATCTTCTCTGGAACTAAGTAGATGTGACTAATAAATTGCAGAACATGATGCAGTAAAGTTGATCTTTATGTTGGACTAGCCATCTTGAAGCCTCCATCTTCGTAGATGGGATTCTGGGGTCTACAATCAGCAAAAAACAGACAGCTATTGTACCTTCGACCTCGCGTCTGACACTATGTAACTCTGTTTCTAAAAAGAGCCCTTCTTATGGTGGAGTGTTTCATGAAATATGCTCCAAGAGTTGGGATTCAGGGACAAAAGTGCTCTTTTGGGCTCCATATGTCACCGCACAGAAGAGCTGTTGTCTCAGAGGAGAGTTTGTATGATTTGGTCCATTAGGAATGGCTGAGTGAGGCTTACATGCCTCCCAGGCATCTGCATAACCATTCCAGGCATTCACTATTACTTGCTTTAACTAATGGTAGGCGACTGGCCAAGACAAGACATCTTTACTGGGATATTTGACAAGGTCGTAATCTCTGTCCTCTCCAAAGACGATCCACACATAGAGGCTTTTTTGTGAGTCTCTGTCAAGCTGATTTGAGAGTGGACACTTCACTTCCCCAGCTTCTGATCTGAGTCTTTTTTCTTCTTTTTTTCCACTGGGCCCCATTGAGTGCATCCTGTCCTCGTCTGCTCGGACACAGAGAGATAGATCCAGCCTTGATTGTTGTTGTAACTTTTTTTTTTTTTTGCAGGAGGGTGCTGTTTTAGAGTCTACACTGGACCTAAATGAAAAAGTTCTTCAAAGACCGGATGGAGGGGAATGTCAAAGCTTAGACAGATCTTCTGCTTCTTGCAGTCTCTCCATGGGAACAAGGGAACGAACCAATAAGACGGTAGGTTTCTTTGGTCTTTCTGGGACAACAAATACTTTTATAGAGGAGTCATTCGTTGATTCTCTGTTCTTCCAAAAATAATGGTCGTAAATAATTTGTCTGACTAAAAAAAATTTATCTTCTTTTTTTATTCACACCATAATAAAGCTAAATAAAGGGGATTCTCACAGGAGATCATTTCTCTTTTCTATGTACCTGTAAAAATCTGGGACTTGTGTTGGGAATAAAGTCAGCTTTGGCGCTTATAGATGGGCAGCCCTCCTTTCTGCAGGACAAAGTATAGAAATGTCACCATTCAGCTGCCCTAAAAGGAACGGACAACTGAGAGATTCACAGAATGCAGGGCGGGTTCAGTTCGGAGCTTTTCAGGGCGTCTTTTGTGCTTTCATGATGGCTCGGATGCAACTGGGATGGTAAACAACAAGCTTATGAGAAAAGTTGAAAAAAACTTTTCAGAACGAACATTTAGATTGATTTTTGCTTTTTATAAGAAAAGTTTTAAAGCTGTGGAGCCCCTAAAATAAAGCAAAAGCAAAGGAAAACCAGATTCTAGGAGGACATTTTTTCCAAATGTTTTCACATTTCTTTTAACGCATAGCACCTGTCTCTCTATGGATGTCAAATTACCTCTTGAAGATTACAACAGCAGCATTAAAACTTGGCTTTTGAACAGCTGGGAATCTTTCCATATGTTAAAGTCAAGAGCATTTTGGCTGGAGAATATCCTCAACTAAGAAAAACAGCTAAATGTTAAGTGTAGCGAGTTATAAAATGTTATAAAAAGTTGTTAAATTATACAAGTCTGAGCCTTTAAAGGGCCTGCATCATGCAAAATCAATTTTTGAGCTTTTACGTACATTTCAATGTTCATTCTTCACTAAAAACAAACCCGAAGTGGTATTTTGATTCTTTCACCCATTTCTAAGTATTCCTCTAAAAATCTCTGCTCTCAGCACCAAATCCCTTCTCAACCTTTAAAAACAAGCAGGTTCCCACAAGCAGATATCATAAATTGAGACTCTTTCCCAGCACAGCCCGCCAGGCTAACACAAATTCCCAGTGTCTGCCCAACTAGCGGTGCTCAGCTGCTAACTTCACAACTCAGCTGCTAACTTCACAACTCAGCTGCTAACTTTGTCACTCAGCAAGTGGTGCTCAACCACTAACTTAGCTGCTGCTGCGCCGTTCAGCCACTAACTTTGCCACTCAGCTAGTGGTGCTCAGCCACTAACTTTGCAGCTAGCCGCTAACTTTGTCGCTCAGCTGGTGGTGCTTAACTGGTCACTTTGCTACTAGCTGCGCCGCTCAGCAGATTGTGCTCAGCTGCTAACCTTGCCTCTCAGCCGCTCAGCTATTGGTGCTCAACTGCTAACCTCGCTGCTAGCATTGTTGCTCTGTTAAGTGGTGCTCAGCCACTAACTTTGCCACCCAGCTGCTAACTTTGTAACTCTCCTGCTAACTTTGTCACTAGTGGTGCTCAACTGCTAACTTTTATACTAGCTTTGCCACTCAGCAAGTGGTGCTTAGCCGCTAAATTCACCGTTAAGTTCAGCCGCTAACTTTGCCACTTGGCCGCTAGCTTTGCAGCTCAGCTAGTGGTTCTTAACTGTTAACATCGCTGCTCAGCTGCTAGCTTTGCCGCTCAGCTAGTGCTGTTTAACTGCTAACTTTGCCACTAGTTTCACTGCTCAGCTAGCAGTGCTCAGCTGCTAACCTTGTCTCCAGCTACTAGCTTTGTCACTCAGCTAGTGCTGTTTAACCGCTAACTTTGCCACTAGTTTCACTGCTCAACAAGTAGTGCTCAGCTGCTAACGTTATCTCCAGCCGGTAGCTTGGTCTCTCAGCTAGATGTGCTCAATTGCCAACTTTGCCGCCAGCTTTGCTGCTCAGCTTGCAGTGTTCATCCAATAACTTTGCCTCTTAGTTGACCGCTTTTCTGCTCAGCTGACATTGCTCACCCGCTAACTTCGCTGCTAAGGTAGCGTTGCTCAGCCACTAGTCGCTATAACCAGTGTAGCGATGGCCAGGGGTACTAAATGCACATATACGGTATGCCCATCCATCGCTGCAAAAGTCTGGATGATTTTTGTTTTCGTGGGGGAGACACAGACACAATGCTGAGGCCTCCTCTAGGAGGACGTCATGAAATGGGGGGCATCCACAAGCAGCGAAAGGCGGTGCCTCAGAAATCGAGTCGTTTTACTTCTGGGAATGAAAAAACCTCACTAAAATAACTCATATTTCATGAATAATTTGTTCTTTATTGTGACAAAGGTAATATATAATCATATAAATAGATAAAGTTCACTCAGAAAGACTTAAGAAAAGCGTGGTATAGGCTCTTGAAAGTATGAAAACAGCTGTATTGCTATAGCAGCAAAACTGACATGTATTGAGATTTCTTTTTCCCTATTCGGGCCTCATAAAAGCCGTCGGCCATGTGGACTTTCTAAAAATAAAGAGAAACAATCTGATACGGCCAGAATTCTATGGTGAATTTTTGCTCCAACTGGCAAGTGATTCTGCACCTTCACAGCCCATTTCACAGCAAAATTCCAAAATTCATCATCCCTAACAGCCGTTGATGTGTTTGATCTCCATGTAATTCAGTCTATAATGGTTCTGCAGTTGGTGTCATTCATTGGTCTGACTACAGTTGGCAGGAATGGTAAAATATCAACCTGACACAAACTCTAATTGTCATTTACGACTCTGCTCTCAGAAGATGTGATGCAGCTGTTTTTCTTCCCAGAACCACATGTTCAGTAGTCATAACATCGCACATGGAAGCTCCAACGCTGACAGCAACAACTTAAAGATATATTTAAAAAAAAGAAGGGTGATTGATCTCACTTTTTTGTTTGCCAGACAGCTGGCAGTCCACTCAAGGTCCTGCTGTGTGGGGCTAATGCTCACTTGCTTGACCCCATAGAAGGCAGCAGTGAAACTCTGGTTCTCTTGTAACTATCAAGACAATAACTGTAAACCTGTTTCATTCAATCAGTTATTTAGTCATTTTATTATGTAACTGCTTAAAAAAGCCTCATTAAAAACTTTCTTTTGGTGTAGAGGTGATTTAATTCAAGATTCACAGACCTGATTCTGTTTTATTTTTTAATTATTTTTCTTAGAATCTCAATTTACTTGGGAAAAATAGAGGTTGGACCATTTTTATAGTATTTATACTCAGATTTGAACCATAATCTTTGCTTCAAGACCCACTTCAGTCACCTTTTGATCTATTTTCAGTATTTAAAGTTATACCAAATTATTAGAGACAGGGATCTATTAGAGACCGGCGTTTATTCCATCACAGGCAGAATGGTGATGGCTAATAGGTTCTTTTTACGGTGAAATTTGGTCAAGAAATGCAGACAACACCAGATGAACATTTCAGGATTTATTGAAATGAGAACATTGTGTTATGTTCTGATTAGCACTGACTTTGAACGTCTCCTTTCTCTTTGAGCATTATCAATCTCAGTATCAAAAAACCTCTTTGCTTTAGTGCGTATAATTTTCCTGGAGACATGCGCGCCTCTCCGTCATTAATCTATGTTCAAACCAGTTCCTCTAATTTGTTAAATTTTCTTTATAGATGTCCCCTACCATCAGGAAAATTCCACAAAAACATGTTAAAAACCTAATTTTCAACAATTTGTTGTAACATGTCTGGAAAAATTTGGAAGCATTCATCTATGTTTGTCTGACAAACCAAGTATTTTGTGACAATGTCTGGAGGTTGTTGAGGACTTGAATGCAGGAGAATCCCAGGAAAGCCCTACAGGATTTGTCAAATAAATTAAACGATATCTAAAACTGGTATACGAAGGACACCCAAAAAAAAGATAAAACTCAAAACGTGATGTGGCGAGATGCCACAGGGTGACAAGACAGGATCTGACAAGGAGAAAGAGAAACTATGTGCTCATGACACTGAGGGTAATCACAGAAACGAGAAGTAGCATAGATATGATAAGGAACAACCAAAACACAAACACAACCAGGCATGAAGGGTTTTTTTCAGATCCCACAAAAGCTTTGAAACCTAAATTAGAAGCTGTGGTTGTTTCTGTCCTCAGCTCAGCATCTATTATTGGAGACATCAATTCAAGTTCAAGACTCTGACTTTTAATTGCTGTTGGCAGAGATGGGCTCAGGGGGCAAGGCGGCCTGTCACTCGTCTTGACCAGTCTCGTTACTGCCCAGCTGACTTGTCATTTGTGCCGTTGTAGCAGCAATCACTCACCCGCACAGAGCTGTCACTTCCTTTAAACATTCCTGTCGGTTCAAAAGGGGGGAGAAGGCTTTTCGCACTGGCAACGGCCCTCAAAGGGACGCCAAGCTTCTTCTCTGTTGAGGATGTCACTGCTTTTGGTCTGGATCTTTGGCATGTGTCATCCATCTGACTTGTTACTAGCCTGTACCAAGGCAACGTGACTTTAATTTAGGTCAAATCTTGAGTTATGATGAAATGTCTAGATATAGTGTGTTTCAAGATTGCAACACTTTTTATATCTCCTCTGGGGTGCTAGATTTGGTTTCTGGAGATCTAATTTTCAAGTTTATTTCTGAAACTGGGACTCTGGAGTCCTTAGAGGCCAATGCAGAAATAGATTTCTAAAAAAATGAACTTGTGTCTTGATAATACTCAGTTTTTATTCCCAGGCTGTGCTAACAGTCAATACTTAGCAAAAAAAAATCCTAACTATACCTGCTATCTTTTACAGGCTTCACTTGGTTTCTTAATGTAAGAAGGTAAAAATAGATGCATAAAGGCATAAGTCATTTTTTATTGCCCAGTTTGCTACCTTACTTCCCTGAGAAAAATCTTTTTTTTGTGTTTTGGGACAACTAAGTGGTTGAGCCTGCTAACCCTGGAGACACATGCATGGCTGATGGTGTGGGCTGTGACTCCCTCTGTGCTTTAAATCTTTTTTCTTCCATCCGAATAAATGAAATATGGAGTGCTGTACTTTGGCCGCATTTGCACAGTGACCTAAAAAGCATAAAAACATTTACAAGTTAAAGAAAAGAATCAAGAAACTTTGTTTATTATTGTTTCTTTTGCATCGTAGTAGTAACTGTATAGGATGCTCAGTTTAGTTTTACATTTTGTTTAAGGCTAGCAGGAACGGTGAGGCGGGTAAAACCTTTGCAGATGTGTTAGCAGACATTCCTATCTGCTGCATGAAAGCTGGACAGCCAGCTTAGACGGTCAGCAGTGTCACAAAAAAAGAAAAAAAGAAAAGCATTCTGGGAGTTTATGTTCTGCCAGGGAGAAATGTGGAAACAGGACAAGCGAGCAAGCGCATAANNNNCTTTGGTATGACTCGGCCGGGATTTGAACCCACGACCTTCCAATCTCAGGGCGGACACTCTACCACAAGGCCACTGAGCTGGTAAAGGCTAGCAGGAACGGTGAGGCGGGTAAAACCTTTGCAGATGTGTTAGCAGACATTCCTATCTGCTGGACGAAAGCTGGACAGCCAGCTTAGACGGTCAGCAGTGTCACAAAAAAAAGAAAAAAAGAAAAGCATTCTGGGAGTTTATGTTCTGCCAGGGAGAAATGTGGAAACAGGACAAGCGAGCAAGCGCATAAATCAGAGCAGTGGGCCACAGAGGGGAAATGAAAGAGAGTTGGGCAAGAGCAAGAAAGCAGTCCTTCTTGTTGAGAAAAGGAAAAGATTTTTAGTCGTCCAGCTTCTCTGTTTACTTTTATCTGATAAATTCACGTCAAAAGTCGTTTCTAACAACTCAAAAATGTGATTTGTCATGACTTGTTTGTACTTTTTTTAACAATGCAGTGTGTTTTCTTAAGAGAATATTATGTTTTTTTAAAGTTATTATCTACACAGAAGCTCAAATCACTAAATCATAATTTTTAAGATCCTGAAATGAAACATCTATTTTTAGGTTTTCACTACAGCAGTGATTACAGATGATGCTAAACTCTGACCGATAACATACTGTCTCTGCCTTGCAGATGTCCAAAATGATGACTACTGCATCCAATTCAGGTAAGAAGCTTTTTTTCTTTGTTTATTTGACACAGAAAGTGTCATAGTGATGCTCAGGTGATGCTCAGGTGTCTGTACCACTTCATATATTTTGCTGAATGACAATTCAGCAACAGTTTTTAACATATTCCATTGATTAAAATTAAAAAAAATGGAAGAATTTTGATTATTGTCACTTAATTTTTTTAATTGCTTTACTATATGGAGGTTTGGGGAAATGTTGTTAATCCACAAAATCCAATTTTTATTCATGGTAGGATCTTTACTACTGTATAACAAGCCCAAACCACCACTCAATTACTACCAAACTTGGCAATGTCAGTTGGGGTTTATGACAGTATGATAAGTGTGATCTTTAGTTAAAATGGTCAAACATCTGTTGTCTCATCTGTCCAAAGAACATTGTTATGGGTTTTTTCATGGAGTGTTTATTTTTTTTTTTAACTCCCTAAGTAACAAATTGTTAAAAACTTGTTTTCACTGTTTATTATACCTAATATTTTTAATCACAATTTGTGATTTATTTGAAATACAGATTCATTAGAAAAGCCTAAAATTGCTTCTAAATGTTTTTTAAGGAAATACTTTATAATTTTGGACTTTTTCTTGTTTATTTCAGAGATAATAGTGGTTTTCCGTAGTTCTTAATTTTAGCAGTTTTCATCATTTTTGTGTCTTCATACTGTTTTAACTGTTTACCCTGACATTTTTAGGAGTTCAGACTTTTAGCATTTATCTTCTTTTTATATTTTATTTTTTTGCAGTTATTCCATTCATTTTTATTAACTTTGGGGTATTTTTTTAGCTAAACAATCTCTTTACTAGAAGAACTTGTATTCCTATCTGGGCAGTAATCTCCTTTTTTCACTATTTTTCTCCATTTACACTTTACTTTTTTGTCTTAAACATTTACTAAAACAGCTCGAGCTTTCAATCTGCCATTTTTCGATCATTCAGCTTTTTATACTTTTCCTTTCTCTGTAAACTATGCTAATTGTGTGGCTAAAACAGCCTTTCAATGGCATTTTTTGATTTTAAGTTTCATTTTAATATTTTTAACATTAAATAATTAAATTAAAATGTATTATTAACTCATTTAGCAGTGGGAAGTTAACCTAGACATTTTTTACAAGTCTTTTTAAATCTTGCTTTAAATGCTTCAAAACGCTTCCTCAAAACAACTGCGTTCTCAGCGTTCACACATGCACTTTCAAAGGACTTGCATATCTCTAGTTGTCCTTGATTTGTAGCACCTGGCTCCAACTTACAGTCTTAATCCCCATAGAAGCACTAAGACTTTATGTTGTTTTTCACAAACTGCTTCTGCATTTAAGCATGTTTTTTGTGGCATTATACAGTCGCAAATGCATGCATTCTTTCATAAAGTTGTGTTTTCTTTAACTGAAGACTTCAATATTTTTTTAAATTTTGCTGGTGAAAAAATGTATTTTTTCCCTAAATTTATTAGATGGTTTAATGTTATCCTGCATGGAGTTAACACCTCAAAATCACGGAGGATCATGCTGAGCTTTAAGCCCTAATCATTTTTGTAGATTTTAATCTTTTGTACACATAGACAAAATAAAAGACAAGCGTACATTTTGCAGGTTTGCTGAACCTGTGATGGATTTGCAAGCTGTTCAGGGTGAGTGTGCAGCTCAGTGCTCAGTACATACTGGGACTGCAGCCAGACCATAAAAGCTGTTGGAAAAAAAAATGGACGAGTAAATGTGATCACATTCTGGACTAAATGGATATCATGGAGCCAACAGCTTGTGTATTTGGCCCAGACTTGTGCATATCAGCAGTGTTCCACCTGCTTGCTGATGTTGAGTGACTTTTGTTTGCCTTTAAATGAGTTAAAAATGAACATTAACACTGAATTTTGATTGATGGTTCATTCAACCACCGATTGTTTTGGTTTCTTTATATTATTAAACCGATATTAAACCCAAAAAATAAATTACTATTCATGGTGCAGTGGTAGGGCTGTCGACCTCTGATGGGAAGATCGTGGGTTCAATTCCCCCCTTGCCCGCCCATGTGTTGAAGTGTCCTTGGGCAAGACACTGAACCTCACAGCCTCTGGTGGATGGTCAGTGCCAGTTTTTTCAGCGGAGCCGCTACCACTGTGTGAATGTGTGTGTGAATGGGTGAATGGGTCTGTGACTGTGAAGCACTTTGGGGCTTCGAGAAAGATAGAAAGGCGGAATACAAGTATGCGCCATATACCATATAAAATGCACTATTGTGCATTTAAGATGAAACTACAGGAGAAAAAATAGTTGACTATAGCACCCTGCCAAGAGATTCCTTATGCATGTTGATCAATTTAAATGTTACCTTTTACTTATTTTGTTACGGAGCTCCTAAAGGAACATAGAAAAAAAAAATTCTGGTTACTATGTGGTGCCCATCAGATAATACCTGGTGTGGACTATATAGTAGCTGAAAAAAACGTTTTTTTCTTTCTAAATTTGAAGTAAAAATTAAACTTCCTTTTCTTTTTTGAAGTAAAACAATATTTCTGGTTACTACCTGGTGTGACCCAGATAGTAG
>NC_050524.1:9311971-9367510 GCF_002922805.2 Oryzias melastigma | reverse complement strand
TGCGCACCAGATAGTATCTGGTGCGCACCAGATAGTAGCTGAAAAAAATGTTTTTCTAGAAATTGAAGTAAAAACATGTTTTAATCTAAAAATTAAAGTTTAAATAAGATGTTCTCTAAAAATGTAAGCTTTTTTTAGTTGTTACTATATGGTTTTGTACCAGACAGTAGCTGATTTTTTTTTCTAAAAAAATTAGATTAAAAAATGTTTTTTTCTCTGGTTACTATCTGCTGCACACCAGATACCATCTATTGCACACCATAGTAGCTGAAAAATGTCTTTCTAAAAATTGAAGTAAAAAAATGTTTCAATCTAAAAATTAAAGTTCAAATAAGATGTTTTCTAAAAAAAAAAATGTATGTGTTTTTTTACTGGTTACAATATGGCGCGCACCAGATAATAACTTATCTTAACTTTAATTTTTAGAAAAAAACAATTTTTTTACTTCAATTATTTTATACTTCAATGTCCCTTTAGTGGCTCCGTACATTGTAACTGAAGCTCCGTCTTGTACATTTTGGAAAAAAAAAAAAAAAAATCCTTGCAAACTGATCTTTCTTTGTGCCCTGGCTCACATGGTGGCACTGCCGAGGCTCCAGACAATGCTAAAAAAGATTGATGGTCACAGGTGTCGGCCCCCAGTAGGCTTCTCAAGAATGTCCACATGCACATTCTTTTATTTTAAAAGTCCCCTTACATGTTGGTGGGATGCAGTTAAAGTTAGGCACCGTGCCAGATCATTGTTTCTGTTTTGCTTAGAGGAAATATTTGGCCTGGTGTGATGTGGCCCTTGGGGGGCAGCTGCAGGATTTGGATCAATGTCATTTGAGGGTTAGGTTGCACTCTTGCATGACCTCACTTGGATGTGATGATAGTGTAAAAGTGGGTATAATGGCTGGCAAAAAAAATCTGTTTCACATTTATGAAGCACTAATTAGAAAGTCTGCTGGTGAAGTAGAAGGTGTCTACGGTTTACCATATTTTATTTGTTCAAATAACCTCGCAATGTTTGCATTTTGGTTTTTCATAACTAAATTTGAAAGTTCTGTTAAAGGAACTGCGCTGGCCGAGAGACGCGCACGTTGGACGTGATATTTCCTGGTTGTATTTTGTAGCTGGGCTGCGGAAAGCTCTTTTAAGACATGAGTGTGAAACAGCCAGAGAGCTGTCAGTGTCAACCATAACAGCACTGTCCACCTCATTAAATTGACATTGTCCAGGAAAGCAAAACACATTCCCCAAGCTCACTTCCAAATAAGAAAAGCAACAGTGAGGAGGCTAAAGTCAGGCTGTGTTTTATGTGCGTTGCTTGCTGAAGGTCTCCAGTAGAGCTGGGTGTCACTGCCAAAATACTGAACCGCTGGGATTTACAAGCTTCAACTTAGATTAAGCTCACAAATTAAAATGCTTTATTAAATATTACTCTCTTTTTAAGAAAAAAAAAATCTCAATCCAAATCTGTTTTAAGTAGCCTTTTTGACCAAATTATTTAATTAAAATCCAATTTTTTTATAGTTTCTTCAAAGAAAAAAAGATCTGTGTGATGAAGATAAATGTGATGAGTCAGTGTTGTATTTTCTAAGATTGATTTTTGTTTCAAACTCAACTCCCAAGTAAATTCAAAAGTGTGAAGCTACGTTTAGTCGCCCTTCCAAGCGACCACTTCCAATTAAAAAGTCTATGTAAACATGCCTGAATGGGTGTTTCGAGCTTCCACGCTCAAAACTACTTCAGTTTCTGAAACCGTTTTTGGGCTCTACGTACAGAGCATGAGACCTGAACATTTGTTGAAAGTTAAACCAGGTTGACCAATCAGGGACTTAAATTTGTATTCTATGTAATATCTGTGTTGTTTTTTGCAAATCCTTTTTTATGTGGTTTCAAATATTGTTCAGTAAAGTCAACTTGTGTAGTTTTATTAGTAAGGCTCATGTGATAAGTTTATGAATTTATCATGCATTGAGGAAATTTAATATTAAATCAACTGTAAAGCATTTTTATTTAAGATTATGTATCGTGTAATACTATTTTTAGTGTTAAAATAATTAAAATTGTATTCACTGTTAATTTTTTACACGTGTTTAAAAAATTCAACAATCTTTGCATTAAAATTCAACTACAAAGAGTGTTGTTCCAACTCATTTCTACACTAAAATGTTGATCAAAAATGTTGTTGTGACTCAATCTAGACACTTTTTAAAGTGCCATGCAATTCTTAAGCCTTTCAGAATAAACTATATCCATACGATAATATACTACCTTTGGCGCACTAAAGAACATGTTTTTTATGAAATTCGTTTTTTAACAAGCTCATTTTCCTACCTGAAAGTAAGACTCCTCGATCTCTGAAGCTCCGCCTCTCACTCCTTGTGCCTCTGTGGCCTCAGCAGCGTGTCTGCATTTTCCCATGAAAACAAACATCCAAAGTTGGAAGTGTAAAAAAATGGAAGCTTTTTTCCATTTTTTTGTGAAGCTGGGGCTATTAACGGCCTCAACTGTAAATCATGCGAGTGAGTGTAAAGTGCATCCGGTACATTTTTCAAAATAAAACCTATTCCTTGCTGTAAATGCTATGATTTTATTGCGGTGTAAACATTACGTCATTCACGCTGAAACGGGGTCACAAAGGTGTGGTAGAGCGTCATATCAGTCATTTCACACAATGGACAACGGGAGGCTGATCACAGACGTCCAGAGTCTCTCAAGGTCGGCAGCAGTGCCTGGAATGCAGCCATTTGTAGCCAATGTAAGACATCTGACGTAGCTGGACCGCTCCGGCAACCGCACCGGTGCTGGACTGGATGCAGTGTGAGTCTGGGGTTAGCCTGTGGGCGGTGCTGGCAGTGCAGACTCTTCCTGGAAGGGGCGGTTCCCCACTTTGTGATGTCACAATGTGAGGACCCAGTAGTTTTTATGGATTAGGAGGGGCTGGTGCTCAGTTTTTTTTTTTGTTGTTGTTTTTTTTCGTGACTAGATTGCTTTTAGGGGTGTTTTGTGAGGGGTAAAACACTTAAAAGCTCAAAAAAAATTGTTGTGCCCGATAAAGGTCCTTTAAATGTGGAATTTTACTTTATGAGAGTTGAAATGATACTTTTAATTAAGCTGTGTATTTGTATTTTTTTGCTCTGATATTTTTCGCAGCATGATCAATGAGACAATTGGTAATAAATAGGTTAAACAGTCATTTTTAGTGTTGTAATAAATAAAGATCTGGTGTTTCTTCATGTGAGAAAAAAAGTTGAAGAAATACATTAACCTTGCCAGTCTGAAATGTTTTATTTTTTAGGTTATTATTCAAAGTTTATGGAGTACCTTTCACATCATGACCACATGAGAGGCCAGAAATTGCTTACTCTATCTCACACGGAGAGATCTGTCTGGAAATCTTTTCCCCTGCAGCCTCTTTAATTGCACCGTGATAATGAATGGCTTTCTCTGGTGTGAAATGACAGAAATGTTCATCTTAAAAACCTCTCTGCCCCGACTATTAATCATAGAATTAATGAAACCGCAGTGACATTAATGCCTATCTTTACGCACATCTATCAGTGCTCCCATCAGAGCAGGAGATAATTAAGAGAAATTCCCTTTTAAATGTCTGGAACAGAGATTTCATGCTCTGAAGGGGAGCTTTGAAATCATTTACTTTATGTTTTATGAAGGTTTTCTCTAAAACTTTTGGCAACTTTGCTGAAAGAAGACTTTAAACTTGCAGAATAAAGACTTATGTGCTTTGCTATGAAAAACATTGCCTTCCCAAATGCCACTTGAAGGGAAAATAACACAAGTGCAGCTTAAACAACACTCTGTGGCCCAGAACTGTCAGGCTGAAGCTTCCCTCTTGGCCTCTGCGGTTTCAAACAAGCTGTGTTCATTTACACAGATCTTCTCTCTGAATAAATATGCTAATCTACTTTCAATGAAGAATCTCTCTTAGCTGCTGATTAAAAGAATAACAAAGAGGAAACTCTGTGAAATGCTTGGAGACTTCTTTATATTTGTAAGGAACAAAATGTAAGGCCCAGTGTTTCTCACACACTGATGGGACTGACTCCAGTGGAAAAGATACAAAA
This sequence comes from Oryzias melastigma, assembly GCF_002922805.2. Lineage (NCBI taxonomy): Eukaryota > Metazoa > Chordata > Actinopteri > Beloniformes > Adrianichthyidae > Oryzias > Oryzias melastigma. Next base: position 9,363,437 of record NC_050524.1, on the reverse strand, counting down.
GAAAACATGCAAAAGGGGTGTGCTGAGTTTTTTTTTCTGTCCAACTTTTTTTCCCCCTGTGACTGATTACTCAAAGAAACCTCTGTGTTTTTATTAGTTCTTGTTTCCGGGTTCTTTTAACTAAACCACATGTTTGGGTTCTAAAAGAGGCATCTCTGGGAGTAAGTATGTCTAGGTAAATAATGAATGTCCCCTCTCAGTAAATACTTATTTAAGTGGAAAAGAAATAAAGGCTTTAAAGTTTTACCACACTTATTACTCCATCAAGGTAATAGTGATTGCCACGATCCAGCCTTTTTAAGACCAACGCTGTATTTTCCATCTTGCATTAAACCTGCAAACTGTAGCTGCTCCTGACCCCAAATGTGATGGATGGACCATATTTTCCAGAAGTTGTACATTACTTAGTTTTAAAAATAGAATCTAGAGACGAAAGGAGCTGAGCTTTCTGTGGGATGGGGTTGAGGATTGGATGACTGACAGGCTGAGTGACCAAGATCTGATCAAAGTAGGACATGGACTCCCAGTAGGCGTGTTCTGAGCCTTCACTACAAATTCATTGGAGTGTCGCTAGGTCAAAACAACCCTTATCAAAATTAAGGATACTCAAGTTTGTCTTAAGTTTATTTTTTTTAAAGCTAAAATTAAGATAGTGTACATTTAGTTTGCTTTTTATTAGATATAAACTTTACAGGTTCACATGTACACATTTATAAGTTCATGTTAAGTATACTTGGATTAGCCTAAATATATTTAGCCTATATTTGTTACTCTTCGTAAGTATTTTTTTACACAGCATTAAAAGTGAAGTAGATGTATTTTTGGGATATTTCCATTATATTAAAAATATATTTCTATACACTAATTAATAGAAGTTCATTACTTTTAAACTAAAAGCAAACCTTAAAAGCTACATTAGATGGACTACAAAGTGTACTTTCACAAAATTAAGTAAAGTTTAAGTTTATTTTCATTATACAGTATGCCAGAAAGGTTACTTTTAGTAAACTTTCATAAACTTTGAGTAAACTTAAAGTCTTTTGGCAGTTAACCAATAGTATACCAGAAAGGTTGCTTCTAAGTAAAGTTTTTATAAACTAAAAGTGGCCAATTTAGTCGTAAGAAGTATACTTGTTAGTAAACTGCTAGTATACTTTTTGGGTCTACTTGGGGAAAATATACTTATGTATACTTTAGAACATATACTTGAAGCAAAACTATTTTTGACAAGGGAAGTTATGTGTCATCTTAAGCCTTGTTACAGTACAGTACAGCTGGCCCTGGTAATTCAGGTGAGTGTTCCTCCTCAAAGTTGGACCATCTCGGTGAGTTATGTAGATCAATTGCATAGCAGTGCAACTACAGCAAAAGCAAAGCAACAACAGTGGAGGTCATCCAGCAGCTCGTTTTTTTCTACTTGGCTTTTAGTACTTCGTATATCCAAATAATTGAATGTAGTTTGAGGGAAGATTATGGGCGGTGAAGAGGAACACAGCTGCTTTCTTGTCATTTTCTTTAATTGTAATCACCTTTCGCCAATCAACGGGTTTTAACATTAGCTCCGCCCTAACCATATGGTTCGATCCAACTTATTGGGTCCATTTTATAATGGAAAAGCTTACAATACCGGACCGTCCTGCTCAGTGGAAACAAGCCCTAGTTACTGATGAAGTTAGAGCTTGGTTTGGTTGCACAAACATGGAAATTTAAGGATTTCTATTCTAAAACTGAGTCTATTCTACAGTCGTGGTATTTCCCCCCTTGACCCTACAGCAATGTAAGCTGCATATTTAAAGATGATTTCCCTTTGCAAACAGATAAACATAAAAACTAATGACTTTTATCGTAAAATAATGATTAAAAATACCATAATTTTATGTGTTTTTCAAATATGTGCTGTGTTTGTTGTCTAAAAATCTGGTGGTTTCCGAGTTTTTCTGCTAAAAGTGATGGATTTAAAACGTTTTCTCACAATTTACAAATTTTTCAAATAGTTGTGGATAACAGCTGGTCATTAAATGTAGCAGGGATTTTGGGACATGCCAAAGATACTTCAACAAACCCTCAGATAGCTCAAGAGGGGTTTCACCTCCTGGAGGATAAGATTTATCTAGACTTTTTCTAAGACACTGGATCAAGTTGGACTGTCTTCGCTGATAAACTTGCAATGGTATATTAAAGAAAGAAATGAATGTCTTAAACAGCAAATCAAGATTTTGATTTCAGAAAACTTTTTCCAGCCATGATGGGATGACATATTTAGGCGCTCCTGGAACGTTCTTCCAAGGACGATGGAAAAAGGAGTCTGATTTAGTTCAGACATTGCCAATTCCAGTTTGGACGAGCTTTTTGCTCTTGCAAAAATTCCAAAAGGAATTTACTCAGCCAGTCTTTTTCTGCCGTTTTACAAACATATTCCGATACTTGAGAAAGATGCTTTAATGGTGTGAGGAACATGAACCTTTCTTTAGAGGTTATTCGGTTTTTATATTCCCAGACAGAAAACTGTCCCAATTCTGACTGCAATCTTTCTGGAAGTGAGTCAAATATTTTATTTACAATAGGTTTTAAAAAAATTCTATTTTCATAATGTTGTCGAGAAATGTTCTCCACACAACAGGGAGGTTAATTTTTGCATTTTTCCCAATGTGAAAGTGTTTAATTTATTTAATGGAGGCCTCTAGGGGACAATGGAGAAACAAAGTTCAGCAGGTATTGCAGAATTATTACCTCCATGTGTGAAGCTGTGATCCCCAGAGCAGCTCTAAGAGGCGTATTTCAGGTTAGAAAACATGGTTAAAATGGAGAGAAAGATATTGAGATTCAGAGTGGAGTTGTCTACAAAGATCCAACTAAGCTTTAAAAAAAAAAAAAAAAAAAGCTGGCCTTTAACCAGTCAGTGTGGGAGTCCAACACCAAAAACCTCTGAAAATAAAGACGACTCTTCTTATGTTGCATGTAGCAGCGGTCCCCAACCTTTTCAGGTACTGAACCGGTTTAAATTAGACAATATTTTCATGGACCGGTCCAATCAGGGCAGAAGTTGGCATTTTTAAGCTTATGGTTTCTGAAAATCAATGTTTAAAATAAAATGCAACTACAAGAAATGTTTAAAAAAAGTCTATAAAAATATACGTATATATATATATATTTTTTTTTACAGATGATGAAGATTCAATGAAATTAAGTTGCTGATTTGTAGAAGTAGTTTCTGAAAAAGGAAACATGACATGCTTTTATTTCCACCATAGAAGGCCGTTTTAACACTCTATCCAGGCTCTAAGTATGTTTCTGGGCAAAAATATCGATCATTTTTTGTCTTTACGTAAAGCCTCATTCATTGGGTATTTTTTTCAATACAAATGAACATTTGTGAACATCTGTGCTAAAGTTTCTGAACAGATACTTTCAGCCCTGCTGAAGGAAAATTCTCAAATGTCCCTTATACCATCAGCAAATTTATTTGATTGCATCTTCATTCTCTGCAAAATGTTCGTATTTAGATTAAACTTTGTGATGAAGATTTTCCCTTTTAATGTCAAAGTGGAAAGCTAAGCTGGCAAAGCTAACAACAGGGTGCTAGCTTCAGCTACGTCCAACTTTAAAGCTGTAATAGATAAATAAAGCAAAATAAAATTATCCAACTATCATAAAACTGGTATTTTGTAAATATAATCTAAACATGAATCCCCCATGTCTCCAACTTTTTTATCTGCATGTGTGAAACAGTCGAGATTTTGTTGCCGCGTTTTAGCCAGAGATGCTTTTGCTACATAACAAATGTCTCACTGATTCTGTTTGTCTGTTCACAGCAGCTTTATTGTTCTTTGAAGTCAAATTCTCTTCTTTGCTTTTCTTACTGGCTCTTTTATACCTAAAAAACTTTCCAAATACATTTTATTGTTTGAATTTTTGAAAGCTTTTTATCTATATGCTTCTAGTTTAGCAATCCAGGTTCCTATATATGACGCAAGTCGCTTTAAGTCACATGACCAAGACATGTTGTGAACAAAATCTGGCAGTTTTCCAAAATAAAACTTCCTTCAGGATCAGAAAATAAACTAAACTGAATGAAATAATATAAGTTGGCGCCATAGATTTGTGTCCTGGTACCAAGAGACTCCGGACCAGTACCAGTACACAGGCCGAGGGTTGGGGACCACTGGCATAAAGCAATAGTCTACCAATAAGGAAAAACCATTGTGTAATAATATAGAATGTGAAAAGTTACTAATGTGAGTCAGCAGCGTAATCTTTGCTTTTTCTCAGCTGTTCGCGACAGCCTGCCTCACATGGGGTCAGTGCCTGCTGCGGGAGGCAGACTGGGATGTCAGACAGCTGCATTCCTTCTCTGTCTCCTGTGGGGGCCATTTAGGGACAACAAAATACACAACACAAAGGCAGAATGGTAAAAAAAAAAGTCAGAAATAGATTACCTCTTAATAGAAGTTGATCAGAAAAAAAATAAGGTAATAGGACCAAATAATCCCATCAGAAGTAAATGTTTTGATTTGATAGAAGAAATTTCTAACTTAACCTTCCCGACTGTCACTTTGTCCCCAGAGCGAGGTCATGAAGTTTTTCTTTTCTTCAATATTTGTCAGCTGTGGTCAACCTCTGATTGGCAGATTTCAGATTCACTTCCTGCTTTGCATTGAAGTGTCCTTTAGCGAGACACTGAACCCCACATTGCTCCTGGTAGCTGTAAGTTGACCCCGATGTTAGGCCGCAGAGTGTGAATGTTTGAGACTGACTGTAAAGCCTCCAAAAAAGGTACTGAAGCACTATTTTTACCATTTCGCCAAGGGGTGGTCAACCTCATGCCAGTTTAAAAAAGACATAAAGTGAAGCAATAAATCATAAAGTTAGTTAAATTTTCAGAAAATTACATTTAAATTGACGGCAATAATTCTTCTAAATATTAGTCTTCAATAATTGCTATGATTGCTTTTCTACAAGAATTTAAAAACAGCCAAAAGTAACAAAAAGAGGAGTCAATTAGCAAAAAAATGGTCAAGTGAATTGTTGTCACGTGTGGAAGTTAACTCAGTTTCCACTCAAAAGAAAGGAAAACAGAGCAGATCTGAAAGTGATCAACTGTTGTACCCATTGAAAAATAGTTTTAAATTATAGTTCCATTAGAGCGTGTATTTTTCTGGCTACAGTTCTGTCTAATAACAGGTGCCAAGCCAGTGACATCATGATTTAAATTTACAAGCAAGTCATCATTTGTAGATGGAGCTGGGATTATAACGGGTGCTGCTGGCATGACAAGTGCACTAAAAATTCCACTTGTGGAAAGATGGAAAATTACTTGCGGTTTCCGAGGAGAAGAGGCCAGCTTGGCTGCTTGACAGGGAACTCAAAAGAAGGGGGGAAAAGAAAAGACTCAGTAATATTTCTGGACTTTTTCTGTTTATAATGTGTCAGGGTTGAGAAAACATTAGAAGCCGTTTACTCATTCTTTTTAGCTTCAATGCCGTCTCAGCATTTTTATTGCGAATGTTTATGGTTGTGGCATTTAATGATGAATAAAATCATTTGGTGAAAAATTTTCCCCCAATCTGGCCATGATTTATTGCCAATAAATATAAATAATAAAAAAAATCACTGTGTGTGCTCGTGGCAAGCTTTGAACAGCAATTATTTGACAATTTTATGTTCTCCTGAGCACAGACTTACGTTTATTGTTGTTGCACTTAATTACATCCAGTTTGCCAACTGGGAAAATAATCGCCAATAAAATGTTTAGGGAGTAACTTTCTCAGGACGGCTACAAGCTTTTTACTAACTTTGATGGAGACATGGCCCACCACGATTTCGTGAAACTGAATTTTTGTTTGTTTTTGCTGTGAAAAGTGACTCAAAAGCTAGCCAGAATTCATCTGCCACTCATGAAGATCTACTTCCGCTTTGATTTTTTATTTTGGAGGAATATGTACCTTTTTTTTCCAGTAAACGTTGTCATGATGAACCTTTTTGTATCCCTTGTATACATACACACGGTCTCCAAGCCAAACACATTTCTACAAGCGCTGTTTCAGATGCAGCGACTCCACTGGTGCTTTCGCTGGCCTCAGAGATTTCCCACTCAGACCGCAGAGATTCCAGATGTTGCAGGGAGGCACAAAGTCTCCTCCTCTGCTGGGCCTCCGGCGTTCGTCTTCTGTGTGCTCGGGGGTTGGCCTTGCACGTGGCGTGGCTAACACCAAACACAGTGTCTGTCCACACTGAAGCATGGCCGTGGGTGACGGCGCTACCGGAGATATGAATCAATGTGCGCCTCTGCTTAAAAAATCAAGGGTATGTTTTTGTCCTAAAGCAGTGTAGCACTACAGCTTTCTTGTGGTTTTAGACCTGATTAAATAATATGGCTGAGTAATCAAAAGCCAATAGCGACAGAGGCAGACTTCCTGCCTCCTCTCAGCTCTCTGCCTCATTGGCTTTAAGGACCCACTCTGATGAAAATGGTGTTTTTACATGTTCTTGTGGCATTTTTCTCACGATGGAGAACATTTATGAAAAAAATCAACTAAAAATTGCATTTTTGAGTTGTTTAAATTCTTGTGAATCAAGAGAAAAAATGATGTTGGAAAAAGTTTTTAGGTGTGATGTAGAAGCAAGATATATTGGCTCCAATTTTGTTACACCGCTAATGTTATAGGTTGGGGTTTTGAGGGGCTGTAAGCTAGTGGGAGAGGGTGTAAACAGATGCAGAAACAGTCCCGCCCACAACTCAAAGACGAATTTCTACTTACCACTGTGGAGAAATTATGTCCCAAAAAACAAGAAGTTTATTTGGTTTTGGATGAAATCGGCATCATCATGATTGAAAGATCAGAGAGAGACTTAAAGGGACTTAACAGTTGATGACTTAAGCAAAGCTGATCGCTGTGAACTTATTGTTTATATTCAATCATACAATTTAAAATAAAAATTAATTTATCTCAAAGGTCTCAAAGGCAACCTAGGGCTCCAGAACCACGCATGGCTAAAAGGTTAGTTACTTATAGGACACAGGATGCATTTTATTTTGAAAGAAACTTGTGTGCTGCTGTTAATGCATAATACATTAAAATGGACATACCTATAATACTGTATAATTCAATTACTGAAAATATTTAAAAGCTATATTAAAAAAAAATGGCCACAAAGTGGGACTTTGAGTTTCTCATTGGTTCAGGAAGAAATTTCGCCAAAATGTCTCATTTAGCGTCAGAGGTTTCAGATTCTTGGTTTAACTCAAAAATAAAACAAAATTTGAAAAAAAAGGTTTAAGTCAAAGTATCTAATTGTAGGGATAGCTAGTTTTTCAAAAGAATCCTTCATATCCTACCATCACCTACTTCCACTACCATGTGTTATAATTGAGGCTGATGTCTATGGAGCTAAATTGGGGCCAAAATTATTTGAAACCCAAATAAAACAAATTGAAAAAAATACTTTTGCTGGCCAAAATCCATCCATCCATTTTCCTGACCGCTTCGTCCCTTTCGGGGTCGCGGGGGTGCCGGAGCCTATCCTGGCCAGTCACGGGCGAAGGCGGGGTACACCCTGGACAGGTCGCCAGTCTGTCACAGGGCCTCAATCACACACACATTCACTCCCACAGCCACACCTAGGGGCAATTTAGAGTCACCAATGAACCTATGAAGCATGTTTTTGGACGGTGGGAGGAAGCCGGAGTCCCCGGCGAAAACCCACGCATGCACGGGGAGAACATGCAAACTCCACACAGAAAGGTCCCAGCTGGGATTCGAACCGGGGCCTTCTCGCTGTGAGGCAAGAGCGCTAACCACTGCGCCACCGTGCAGCCCTTTTGCCAAAATAAAAAATGTAAAATTTCAGGAACTTTTTGTTATTCTAAAATAAATCTAAGTATTTTTCGCTTTAAATGTTTTGTTTTTTGGGTTGCAAAATTTCAATTTCAAAACTTTTTTTCAGTGTCAACGCTTTTTTTTGTTTTTGAATCTAAAAATTTCCCTTTCTAAACTTGTGGCCCCATAGTGGCGCATTGGGGCGGGGCTAACACAAAGGAAAGATTTCAGTCCTGGTGCATTCACTGACCCTGAGAACTTGGATTATTATGATCACTGAAGTTACTACCCTCATCGATTTTGATTGGTCCTTCGTGTAAGCCCCGCCCCAACGCGCCACAATGGGGCCAAAAGTTTCTAAACTGAAACTTTCAGATTCGAAAACAACAAAAAAAAGAGTTGAATTTTTTTTTTTATTGCAATTTTAAATTTTAGCCAAACACCAATATTTTTTCAATTTGTTTTATTGGGGTTTTAAATAATATTGTTACCAATTTAGCTCCATAGATGTCACCCAAGATTGTTCTCATCTCATCTTCAAAAGTATTGCTGCTCACGTATTCCCACCCTGAGAAACTTTGCCCCGGTGAAATGCAGAGACACACTTTTTTACAACTTTTCTCATGGAACCAACTGCTGATGTGAGGCCGGCCTGACGTAATGGCTGTAAACACGCAGCATGTAAGAAGTCACACACATAAAGAGCCCCATTGTGGTTTCTATTAAACTCAATCTTTTTTGGCTCTTCAGAGACAAAATTTGAAGGACTTCAGATAGGAGGACTCTGCGTTTATCACTGCAGAGGGGACGGAGGGTCCATGCTGTTTAATTTTAAACATCTGTTGTTAGTTTCTTTTTGTTTGTTTTTTTGCTTCGGTTGGACTCTTAGCTCTGGTCGCTCTCCGGGGAAAACGCCTGTCTAGAAACATAAACATCAACTTCCTGTTTGAATAAGTTTCATTAAACCTAATACCAAGTCTCAGAATATGCAAAGTCGGTGTCCATATACAGTAATATGGGCTCTGCATTTACTGGAGATTACTATAGACTGATGGGGCGTTATACTGACAGAAACGCATGAGGAAAAAAGCTTTAAACTGACTTAAACCTGCAGAAATACTTTTCAGTGTATGTATGTGATTAAACTCCTGTTGCCCTAATAAAAGCCAGATGGTGGACAGTGGTCCGAATGTTTTCCCATGCATTTCTGAGAGCAGTAAACCTGACATGACACCATTATATGCTTCGTCATTCACTCAAACAATGCTCACATACGCTTGTCATGCCAGCTTAACATTCTTCCAGCCTCCTTATGCAAACTTTGACCTGTTCAAGCACATACTTTGACATGTATATTATATTCATATTAGGAATGTGTACGTATAGGAGTCCCCCTACAATCATTTTTTTTTACTATTTTCAAAGCATTCACACTTTTCTTTTAATTATGATGTAATTTTTAGGCACATTTTTCTTTAAAAACTGTTGTTTTCAAGGGCATAGTTTCTGCAGAGTGACGATAGTTCATCAAAAAGTTGTTGGGCGGGACTGTTGGCATGGTGTAAGCCCTTACTGATTTCCCATCATCCCTTTGTTTAGAAGTAGGAATGTGTTTTTATAGCACTTTTTACAGGTAAACATCACAAGGGATTTACACCGTACAATAAAAACCTAATAAAAGTTAATTAAAATTAATAAAACATATACAATAAAAGTTAAAACAAGTAGTGGGCAGTCCCACTCAAAGTATTTTTTCTTCTATTGTAATATTATTCTCATTATGCCGTTTTAGCCACATTAAAAAAGTCAATGTTGTGTTTTTTAGACTTATTTTCTGCAGAGCGGCAGGAGTTCTTTGGAAATTTGCCTCTGAGTGGGGTTCTAGGCTGGGCCCCCTGGCGTGGCAGGTGGGCTATTCATCTGGCTGGGCTTGAGTCTGTGCTCCCTTGACTCCCTGCTTCCAAGTTCAAATTAATTTTATTTATGTAGCACTTTTCGTGTTAAAAGAAACGGCTGAAGATGCTGTACATAAAAACAAAAAACACAATTCCGCTGCTGGTTCGGCGGAGGTCTTGGTATGAGGATGATCTATTTTTTTTACATTCCATCATCTTAGATCTTCTTCTTCTGTGTCCAGTCCAACAAAAAAAAGAATAAAAATACAATCAATATTGACAAAGTTTGGCCCGAATTACACAAAAAAAGTAAAACGTTGAATCAATTAACAGAAGTTATTAGTTTTCATTAACTTGAAATTTTGAGTTGATGGTGTATTTCACTCTACATTTTAATTTGATAAAAACAAATATTTTTACATGTAACAAATTACAGAATTTTTATAAATTGATCCAACATTTCCCTTTTTCAGTGTACAAAAAGGGTTTATATAAATATACACCTTGTGTGTCAGAAGATTCATAAACCTTCTGCTTTAACAGTAAAATATATCCAGTATGTTCAACACAAGAGGCCTTCAACTGATGGACAAGTTTAAAAAAAAATAAATAAATAAATTTGCTTTTAAGTCGTGTGCGGGACTGTTGGCTGCATAGTTAGTTCCGCTAATTTCCCATCAGCCCTTTGTTGACACTCTCCAACAATCTTACAGCACCTCACAAGCACAAGCTAACATTAGTTTAGGAAAAAAATACAAAAATAAAACAACATCGAAGCTATCCAGCCATTCAGTTTTGAGCCAGATACCAGCTAAGACGAGGAAAATTAAGACGTTAATGGATCAATTTGTCTGCGAGTGGTTGCATAAGAACTGAAGCAGAGAAGGGAGACTTTGGCCTCGCACATGGTATCAAAAACCCAGATTTTTCAAGCCGGTAGTTTTCATCTGCTCCTGATCTAACACAATTTGAATAAAAAAACACTCAAAAATGCCGTTTTAATCATATATTTGTTCATATTTGTCCTCCATCACAAGAAAACTGATACAAGGAGTGGGTCTTTAGTATAAATTCTCATTTTCATCTGCATTTCTGAGCAGTTTAATACCTCACAAATAATTAAACATACTTAATACAACCCATTTATGCCTTTTCTTTGATGTTCTACTGCAGCTGAACAGCAGAAAGCAGGTTATGTAACCACACCGACAAGACAAAAGAGTAAAAAATCTGCAATTTAAGATTAATCTGTGTTTTTGAAACACCCAATCACCTCCTTGGGAATTAGTGATTCTATAAAGAGAAACCTCCACTGAAGGCAGAAAGCATGACGTTCTAATGGGAAGCCTACTAAGAAAACAGAATTAGTGGCCACTTTAATGTGTTGGGACCAGCTCCTCCTCCATCCACCGCGAAATCTAAAGCCAGATACACACCACATGTGTGGCTGCTCTGGAAAAATGAACTCGACTTGGGAATATATGGTCTGGAAATTTATAGCACATGCCTGGGACAAGCCCTCGGGGGCCGGGATGGAGGCGAAAGGGTGATCTCCTCGCTCCCCGCTCCTCCAGCTTTGTTTCCATTTGGCTGGGAGGTGCAATCTCCCAGACGCTTCAAGGAGGCCTGCTGTAAAGACCTCGCAGCCAACAACACGACCCATTCACTGAGGAGAAATCAGTATCCTCACATCTGGGATTTTCCCACTGTAGCTATGGGACAGCATTCCACATCAGTCATCAGACACGGATGGAAACTGCCCACATTTACTCAATATAGATAAAAACGTGTTTATCTGTGTTTGCTTATGAAATGCGAGTGGAAAAAGGAAGAGGAGCAGATAAATTAAAAGGACAAGATTATGTTCTACATTTTTTAGACCAAAAAAAAAAACATTTCTTGTCCAAAACAAACAAGGGTGAGTCAACCAAGGGAAAACAGTCTCTACTGACTGATGTTTCCGCTCCCTGCATCTGCTATTACTTCTCCTGTCAAGGATTTCTCCAGAGGCTAAGTCACTGTCTAGCCGATGTGATTCTCACAGTGATAATGTTCGTCTTTGTAGGGCAAGTGGGGTTAAGTTTTTGGAGTAACAGGTAAGAAGAACTGGAGCTGGAGGATTCAGCTAAGAGGTCACAACCAATCCGTCTGTGTCTTGTTTGCAACACAAGTCTCTATTTTTTGTGTAAATGCTTTACAGCATGATTCTCCTGCGCTTTTCCATGGTTTTTGGCACGTAAAAACTCAATCGGGGTTTCAATGATTTAAGATATCTTGGTATCAAAACATTCAGCTTGTTTAGGATACCACTACTTGTACTTTTGGTATTCATAAACTTTATAGTTTTTGAAATATTGTGCAATATATATAGAAAATGAATGAAAAAAAACAGGGTAATTTGAAATTTAGCTTTTAATTTAGCAACATGCTAGCTGTTTTTGACGAATATTGACAGTTTGTTTTAGTTTTTTAGGCTAATTTGGAGTTTAGCTGACAATATATTAAAATATTGGGAAAATTACAATTTTTTCCAAATTTTAGGCTAATTTAGAGTTTAGCTAATAGTTTAGCATCATGCTAGCTGTTTTGTCAAACATGTTTTTCAGTTTTTAGGATACTTCAGTTTAGTTCAGTTCAAAACATTTATTTCAGACATTTGAAAAAAGTATGTAGAGCAACAAATAAGAAAATCAAAGAAACAACAAAAGTCTGAACGGGAGTGAGAAGAAGAAAAAATCTTATAAATTCTCACCCCAATACTTTGGAGTTTAGATAACATTTTAGCATTTTGCCTATAAAGTACATTTTCCAGCTTTTTAGGATAAATTATCAATTAATCAAACTTTATTTATAAAAGAGCACCTCATACTTGCGCAGCTCAAAGCGCTTTACAATTAAAAAGAGAAACAAGCACATAAATAAATCAATCAATAAAAGAGAAACCCAATCCACCTTCTACACTCCCCATTCCTCCATTAACACGCACAGATATGACCCCACAAAAAATAAATACTTATAGAATTAAAAAAAAAACTTGGCTCTGCTGTGAGGAAACAGTATTACGGGGATCTGTAGGATAACTTGGAGTTTAACTAATATTTTAGCATTTCGCTAGCAGTTTTGACTAATTTAATAGTAATAATTTAAGAATATGCTATCTGTTTTGGCAAAATTAGTCATTTTTCCAGTGTTTTTTTTTTCTCTTTTTTGCTGATTTGGCATTTAGCTAGTATTTTAGCTAGCTTTGGGCTTCAGCATTTTAGCTAGCAAACAGTTTCAGCAGTTTCAGTTGAAAAAGCTGAAACTCACATCTTCAGCGGCCACATTTAGCTTACAGCATTCACACTAGCCTTTTTGCAGGTAATGCCATAAATCTATTTTTTTAATTCATTGAATATTTACTTATTTCATTGTTTGAGATCTTTTCGTATTTAAAATAAAATGTGCTTGAAAACAAGTAGCCAAAAGCAAAAGTAGTGGTGTTTTTGGTCTTTATAACATGTTCTTGTAGCCTTTTTCTCCCAATTGAGGACATATAGAAAGAAAATGTAGCTTAAAATTTCTTTCCTGAATATTTCTTTATTTAAATCGTTGTGAATCAGGAGCAGACACACAAAAAATGTTTGAAAAAAAGAGCTTATTTGCTTTGTTCTGACTTGCAGACGACTAGATCCTCGTCCGAGTTGGGATCTGGCTCAGAACTGTACGAATGTACAGCTCCATTATTAGGGAAAATTAGGGTTGTTAGAGGCTGTAAGCTAGTGGGAGAGAATGTTAATAGGATAACGGGAATGGCGGATGGGCTCACTCTGTGCCACCTGTCTCTGAGACAAATATCTAATGAACAGCTCTGCAAAAACTGTCACAGAAAACTACAGTTTTTTTTAATTTCGGCTAAAAATGACAAAATCACCATTTACATTTTTTGTGTTATTACTTATCTCTCTGCTGTTTTTAATAGAGCTATGGTAATAGGGAAATTTCCCCTCTGTGGGTTCGATAAAGTTCTTTTCTATTTTTGGAACACTCCATCAAAAGAGAATTGGAGTGAGACTGTAAGGATTCACAGCACGGAAAAAATGATTTTTTATTTATTTTATTTTTTTCCGAGGAAAACATAATTAAGCATTTTTTGCAAATTGAAATAACTTTTTGTTTATGTCTTGCATGTGAATCCCCTCCTGAATAGTCTCACCCTCCTGACCCTTTCTGAGAAGTCACAGAATTGAGTGAAAGATGTTTTCTGGACATTTCTGTGTGTTTGTGGACACCCGGCGCTGCATTTCAGCCTGAGGTCTGGTCTGAACAAGTGCCACTGAACTAAAAGCAACATTCCAGTCCTCGTCTGTCCTTGTTTGACCCAAAAACACTGGATATATTTTCACAGTCCGATAGTGTCAAAAACCCTTCCTCTATCACTGTCAATTCTGTGCAGAATAAACAACAGTCTTGCTTCAACAAGGCTGATCCAGTGATGTGTAAGCCTTTTATTCTGCTTAGGCAACAAACTGATAGCTACAAACGTATTTTAAGATTAAAATTGCCGTGTTAGGAGATTTGATCGACTGAAAATGTGCTGTTTTTGTAAAAGCTGAATGTATTACTGTTATAACAGCAATTCCAGCTGATTTAGACTGATATAACATCATAACTCTCAGGTGCTTGAGAGGCGAAATTCCTTTTTAATTATGTTGTTTCCTTCCTTGAGGAGGAAATTTTATACCAATTCTTCAGAAAAAATGATTGAAGCTGCTCTTTTAGGGGTTGTCATGGTAGCGTTGGAGAAAAAAAATCATCATCACTGAGGTAAAGAAATGTCTTGGTACTTTTTTTTTTTTTTAAGTTAAGTTTTTCAAGTAAACCTACCGTACCTCAAACCAAATGATATTTTCCAAGATTGATATAACAGATTTATTTCAATTTTTAAACAATTTTATAATTGTATAAGTTAATTCGATTAACAACTTGCCTCAGACAGATTGATCTGGTTGGATCCAAGGACTATAAATCATTTCATCTATTAAATTGATGAATCGTTACACCAATTAGTCCAAATAAGTAAAATTTTTGTAAATACTTGAAGCCACAAAGACTTCACTTTTGTTTTGAGTTGTTGATATTCTTAGGCTTTTACCTTTATTAAGCTACTTTTTTTAAAAAAAAATTATTTTGTGTATTTTGGGTGTTTTGCAATTTTAAGGCTATTTTTTAGGGCTGTGTTGGTAAGTCTGGCGATATCAAACATATCGCGATACGCGTCTCACGATCCAATACATATCGTGATATATCCCAAGACTGTACCGGAACAATTTTTCACTATTCTTAAGCTGCAGCTGCATTACTTCACTTATTTTTAATCTAAGCCCACTACAAAGCACGGCAATCTCCATTTTTATATGATACTGACAGCAACGTAGCAAAGATTTTGGTTAGATACCCATCCCAAGTTCAAACGAAGAAATACATGTCTCATACATGTCTCATATTAACAAGGACCACATGGCTGATTATATCATTTTTTTGTAAACTTGTTGTGACAACAAAATTCTCAATTTTCTTTGAGATCCCTTTAATTTGCCTGTAAATTCATATGACATTTGGATGTATAACTGCATTTTTAAAGAAATTTTTACATAATGATATTTTTTATTCTAAAGTTTTTTATTTGTATTTTTTTACTGTTTACATTGTTTATTTGATAGAAAATTCAAGTTATTCAGTGAAATATTGCAATACTTGTATCAATTTAAAATACTACTAAGGCAATATTGAATTAATATGTTCAGTCTTACTGTTGTTTTCCATCTAAATGGTTTATTATTATTATTATTATTATTATTATTATTATTACAAAGAATATACACACCTCTAGTTTTGACCTTTCTTCCTCGGTGCTGAGTTTAGCGCTCCTTTTCCCTACTGCACTTGAACGCACCACGGCTGTTTCGCTGTCGGCTCGTGAATCCGCTCACACGCGCACATGTAAACACGCGCACACATCTGGTGGGAAGTGCAAAAGCCCGTCTTCGTGCTTTGCTGTCACTTTTCACCAGTTTGACTCATCTCCGGTTCTTTTTCGGGAGTTTATTGATTCTCCTCTTCCTCCATGTGATGAAGCTCCAGACAGCGGGCAGACAGCAGCGTGGAGCTGCCGGGCTCTGGAAGAAGAACTTGTTGGAAGAAGACCGGCAGAGGACTCGTTAGTGTCGGGAGCGTTCGCGGGTTTGTGTGAGGGCGAGAGTTATTATGGTGGTTGTTATGATCTGAGATGACTTCTGAGAGGAAAGCAGCGCGGCTGAGTCTGCGCAGGTCTCTGAGCGAGCAGCTGCGGAGCTCCACGTCCAAAGCCTGGGATTTACTCTGGAAGAATGTCAAAGAGCGCAGACTGGCAGGTCAGTAGATGCAGACATTCACACCTAAACCTCATGATAGTCTTTATTGAGGCTCCGTCTGATATTGTTATTTTAAGTGGAGAAAAAAAAAAACATGTATAATTTTAGTTAATTTCTCCATTGAGAGGAAGCTATCAAAAATAGTTATAATAATATAAGTTTGTTATTTTTTTTATATAATTTACAGCTTGTGATATTAATAAAGAAATATGGGTGCAACTTTCAAGTGATTATGGCTCTGGCAAATATTAAATATATATTCCATTTTATTTAATTAATTTACTTATAGTGCGTCTATACTAAGGTCGACCACAAGGGGGTGCAATTGAGTTACTTTTTGAGTATTGATTGTTGGAGTATGATCACGTGACCAGCTTTACCTGACAGAAAACACTTCAATTTTTTTCAAATCTGGTTATAATATGTTTTTTAAAAATACATTTCTTCAATATTTAGGTGTTGTCACACGTTTTTACTCTTTCACAACTACTATATAAGAATAATGCTATTATAACATTAAATATTATTATCTTTTTGTCTTTTTTTAAGGTTGTTTTCACTTTATACTTGTATCTAGTGCTGGTGATATGACAATATATATCAACGATATACATATATGGCTCTTCTATTGTTTTTATTTGTTTATTTTTATTGCAAAAATGAATTTTCCTATGAAGAAACTTGAAACTGTTGTGCACTTTAAAAAAATGTTTCTCATTTAATTCAGTTACATGCTACTTGAAAAATTTACTTACTTTTTTACCTTTTTTTTCAATTTTTTTAGAGAGTAACTGAAAATATACATTTCTTTGGTATATCGTGATATATATCGTTATTGTGAAATAAAATAACTTATTTCGTGATATACATTTTTTTCCCATATCATCCAGCACTACTTGCCTGTAAATAAATTTGCTCTTGTATTTTTCAATTGCTAAGAATCTAAATGCACAAATCTCCCAAAAAGTTGAAAAAAAGATTTATTACTCATAAAAAAAATAGTTTCTCTGAAAATGGTTGATTTTACTGTACAATGTGTAGTACATGACTTTAAAAATATATATATTGTGAAAGTATTCCTAGTGGTTTTAATTAAGATAATGCTTTTTTTAAGGCAAAAAAAAAAAGAAAATGTTTTTTTAGACATAGTTTCTACAGAGCTTTTATCCAAAAGCAATTTTTTTTGTCTACTCCTGATTCACAATGATTTGAATAATAATAAAAAAAAATCCTCTATCATTAGAAAAATGTTAAAAACACAATTTTCATCAGAGTGGTTGGGCAGTTGCCCTAATTTACCACTAGAGGCAGCAAAACCAAGATTCTGATAAAAGTAGACGGGTTCTGAAACGGCCCATCCTTAATCAGACCGGATTAAGTCTCCCCGAACTGAAACCAGATGCTTCATCAGAACGTGCTTCTCTTTGTTCAGTTTTCCCACAATCCTTCAGTGTTTCGGGTTAAATCCTTACAGACAGAGCTGTTTGGGTTTGTCACCGATGAAGCAGCTGTGATGGATATTTGACACATTCATAGTGCATTCTTTCCCTTCTCAAACTCGTTTACTCACTGTAAACACATTCATCAGGTTTATTTATCGCTTGATGGAACAATTCCGCCTTCTCTTGGCTTTTATGTGAACCAGTGTTATGTTTTTTATATTTATAGAGCCTCTCTTAGCATGCGGACTGTGATTGTGAAGACAGGAGGTTGTAAACATTGATGAATCTAAAACTGAATTCAGGTTTAGTCCTCTGACAGCTGATGTCTCGGTCATTAGAGAAAATCTGTGTCGTATAGCCGACAGTGACTCATACATACAGCTGAGCGCCGTAAAAGACCAGCTGTCTCACTTCATTTGTTTTCTTTTTTATGTTTTATCTTAAAGCACCGACTCCAATCTTACATCTTCACTAAAATAGATACTTAATGTTTTTTTCTTTAGTGGATGTAAATTGCAGCAGAATTGTTTACTGACTACTTTTTTATGCAAAGTAATACGGAAATATTGAAATATCTAGCACTTTATGACACTTGTTTAATAAGTTTCACAAGAGTAAATCCTATTTGGATTAGATTTAATGGAATATTCAGATTATTTTTGTTGTTGTTGTTTGCTACTTTGCTACTTGCTAAACACTTTTTCTGATGCTTCCATGATTTATCTCCATTGACAGAGTTTGCTGAATCCATAAAGTTTGATTTGAACTCATCTGGACGACCAGAATGTGAAAAAGAAAAAGAAGAAAAAAATTTGACAATGTCCTAGAATTCTCTACCTGAATGAGAACCCTAACAGAAAAATACAAAATGATACTTTCAGATTACTATTTAGATTATATTTTTGAAACATATATATATATATTTAACTTTTCTTTACCCATAAACTTTTAAACTGAGAACATGACATTTATACAGTAACAGTATCAGTGTATTCCAGTGTTTTATACTATATATGTTTTTTGTACAGTTTGATTTCTCATTTAAACATTACTTCACTGTCACATTAATCAACAAATGTTTCCATTTTTTTTGTCAGATCTATTCAAATTCTTAAAACAATAAAATACAGTGAAAACATCCAGATTGAGTAAAAACAATGGTTGTAACTTTTGTGTTTTGGCTCAGATCATTTTTTTGAGCATTTGAACTTATTACTGATTTCATTGTCCAGAAGCTTCATGGTTTTCTGTGGTTTTCACCAAAAAAGATCTCATTACAGAAAAGATCTCAGTTCAGTTTGAACAAATATCTGGATTACTTGGGACTTTTTCTTTAATGGGTCTGATTTTTGACTCCACACTTGAATAGAGATATTTCTTACTAAAAAGTTGAATAGTCTTTTGTAATATGTTCTTGTTTGCTTGTGTGCAAGACTGAAAACGTGAATTGAAAATTCCAGTTACCGATCTGTTTATTAGATTACTTGTTTTTTTAAATGTTGATACCGTCACCTGCCTAAGAAGTATTGACAACTCAAATAAAAGTCATGTAGCATCTAGTCATATTGGGTTAAAGTCAAACTCTAAGCCTTCTTTTGATCTATTTGATTAAAAGCATTCCCAGAGGTTCTTAATTATGATTATGTCGTTTTTAGCCTAAATCAAAAAACCTTTTGTTATTCTCTAGGACATAGTTTCTACAGAGCGGCAGTATTTCATTAGAGATTTCCCATCATCCCTTTGTTTACACTCTCTCCCGCTAGCTTGCCCCCTCACAACCCCAACCTAACATTAGCGGTGCAACAAAAATTCCGAGCAGCTTCCAGTCGTACAATTTTGAGCCAGATCCCAGTTTGGACGAGGAAAACGTCTACATGTGGATCCATCGGAATGGAGCAAGGAGCTTCTAACTCAAGGTTAGGCAAAGATTTTGACTTATGGGGCACATAGGGTTCTAGAGTTTGACAGAGGAACTGCACAGATATGTATATATATATATATATATATATATATATATATATAGTATACACAAAAACTGAACATTTTGGAGTGGCTGTGGCTTTAGTTTTCACTTTAGTGTTGATTTCACCAATGGATTGATGTCCCACAAGGAAAACGTAAAACTGTTGCGTTCATGTGGTGTTGGAATAATTGGAAAAACGACTGTCTGACTTGTAAAAAAACACACCTGAACATTAGAGAAACAACTCTACCAATTTCTGCACCAACGCATCATCTATGGGGGAGACACCAGAATTACAGGTAGAATAAAACAATATTTAGTATTATTGGCTTAATTTATTCCAGTTTGGGAGGCCAGATTAGATAGTTTATGTGACCCCCGGGTCATAGTTTGCCCTCCCCCGTTCTAGCCCGACGACTGCAGCACCTATGCCACAGTTACAAGCTCTTTCTGCTCCTGATTCACAATGATTTGAAATAAAAGATACTCAGAAATCAAGTTTATATCCTAATTTTCTTTATATATATCTTCCATCATGAGAAAAATGCTGTAAGAACATGCTAAACATAAAAAAAACATTATTTTCATTGGAAATGAAAAAAAATAATCTCATATTGTGACAGTCAACTCAGATTAGATTAGAAATTGTTTATTTCAAGCAATTAAAGCAAGAATAATGCATAAAAATTAACACAGATTTACATCCATACAAAGTCATGTCAAGAACAGAATTATTAGGCATCAAAGTGAATATTTTCTCCACATTTATTTACAATATATAAGTCAATAAACCAGCAAAGTCTGTGATTTCCACTCACTTTTTTACCTTTTTTGCATAGTTATTATGTAGATCAGGAAGTTCCTCATCCAGCTGAGCTGGAGCTGCAAATTAGATCTAAAGTCAGCTCTGAGCTCAGGACATGAATATTTCATGGCTCATGTGTTGAAAATATTCTGTCACACTGGCGCTACGCTTAAGCTTTAAGCACAGGGAGCGTGTGTGTAGTCAAAGCAGCAGCACTGTCCAGTGCAGATCGCTGCTGAATCAAAGCGTCTGCGCGCTGTAACTGAGGTTTCCGCTCTGTAATCACACCTGGAAAATCTTTAGTGCTAGAGTAGAAAGTAATGAAGCCTGGAGCTGCTTAGCAACTTAAGTGTAATAAAAAAAAAAAAAAAAGTACAACTATATATATATAAGCCGGAAATGAAGTCTTTAGTTTAAGGAACTGGAAAAACATTTTTGGATTTTTTTTTTTACTGCCTCATTATGATGAACAGTAAAATCCACTGTGTCAGCCCTGGCAGCCCCTCACAGGATCTCGTGTTTGTTTGTGTGTCTGTAATGTGAGTCTGGATTCCTGTCGCGGGACTGTGTAGTAGTTGAGCTCTGAAAGCCAGACAGAGGCGTGTTGTAACGTGTTTGATGAGGGCTGAAGTCGCAGCGTTTCCTCTGAGGACGGTGTCATGCAGCACTGGGGCATCTTCGACTGGTCTGATGTTTCTGACACTTTTAATCCAGTTTGGCAAGATTGATCCAGTAATGCGATACGAGTGATTGGAAACTGTCTAGACGGGGAAAAAGATGCAGAACACACAGACTTATTCACACACTCTTCCTAAAAAAACACTTATTTTTACATCCTCAAGCAATCCTTTCACAGTTTTACTGACTACAGGTGTGAGTCACCACCTGATGAAATCACCTGAACAGTTGTACCATCACCTAATGCCTTAAAAAAAGCAACAGGCGGGTATTAAAATAGCTCTATCGGAGGGCGTGGGCAGAACCATTAAACCCAGCAGAAGTTTATGAAAATGTGCATCCGGCTCCGAAGTGTGTTGCTGAATTGTAGCCTTTGTGAGCTTAAGCTGGGGTGGATTTTGCCAGCCAGGGAAAGAGGAACAGACAGGAGTTGTGTTTAACTTGGTCTCTTGCCCGTTGGTGCTCTATTCACGTGCATGGCGCCATGCGTACGCCAAACAGGGAATCCTGTATGCTAAGGCTAAAACGGTAACCTGGAGAATAGCAAGGATGGGGATTGGGTGGGTCTGCTGGTGGGTGGAGGCAGACTTTGGTTTTAGGTGTGAAGAGATTTTTGTTTAATCCATCCTCATTTACGAATACGGAAGGTGTATGCAGATGCTGTATTAGAAAATGTAATGAGTTTAACTCCTTTTATTATCTATCTATTCTATCTACTTTTTAAAAGCCTTCTTTAGGTGTTTTAATACTCTTAAATGTATTAGAGAATTTTGAGTTTTAATCTCAAGAAATTGGTCATTACTTTTCAAACTAGTTATATGGCATTACCTGCAAAAATGCTAGTGTGAATGCTATAAGCTGAATGTGGCTGCTGAAGATGCTAGATCTGATAGCTAAAACTGACGAAACTGACAGCTACCTAAAAATGCTTTTTGCCAAAGCAGCTACCATATTGTTAAAGTATTTGCTAAACTCCAAATTAGCCTAAAACACTGGAAAAATATATCTAAATTAGCCAAAACAGCTAACATAATGCCAAGATTTTAGCTAAACTGCAAATTAGCCTAAAAAAACTGGAAGCATGTCTTAATTTGCCAAAGCAGCTTGCATAATACTAAAATATTAGCTAAACTCCAAATTAGCCAGAAAAAACTTGAAAAATATCTAAATTAGCCAAAACAGCTAGCATAATGCTAAAATACTTGCTAAACTCTTAATTAGCCTTAAGAAAACTGGGGAAATATCTAAATTAGCCAAAACAGTTAGCATAATGCTAAAATATTTGCTTAACTCTAAATTAGCCTAAAAAAACTGGCGAAATGTCTAAATAAGCCAAAACAGCTTATCGAAGGTGGTGTCACGTTTATGACTTGAATTACTTGCACTAGAGAAAAAAAAAATTATGAAAAAAATAGGATTAGTATGAATTTTTTAGAAAAAGGTAGAAAAGTATGAATGTTAGTCTGATAAATATGATGACTGAGTTTATTTCAATAGAAGTAGGCTATCCAGGTCAAAGGGTGTGTTTTAAAGACCCAGTCAGATAAAAATGGTGTTTTAGGTGTTTTTAACATGTTTTTATGTTTTTTTATAATAATGGGGGACTTATAAGAACAAACTAATCTTAAAGTGAATTTCTGAGTATTACTTTATTCCTGCTCCACTTCATTCCGATGTACCCACTTGTAATCAACTAGATTCATGTACTTCTTTGTTTTCCTTGTCTTAACTGGCATCTGGCTCAAAACTATACGGATAGATAGCTCGGATATTGCTCGAAATTTTTGTTGGACCGGTAATGATAGGTTGAGGTTGTGAGCATAGACAGATTTAATTTCACTGGGCAAAGCAAGGTGTTGACGTCACCCATAGAGAATGCCTTACCTCCAGCCCTCATGAAATCACGTCAAAACCGTCTCTTCCTGATTGTCTGCCGCCATTTTGAATCCCGTCAACAGTGATTGGTCCGAGTCGGTCTGAGTCACGTATTTAGAGGAACTACTGTCGCCAATCATGAGTGAGTTTGTTCAAAGGCCACACCCCTTCCACTGAAAGCAGCTCGGGAGCCTCTGACAATCAAACATTTGAGGCGGAGCCATCGGGCACAACATGCTTTTACTGAGGCATCTAATTGGTCAGTTTTTAACTTGAATAAATGGTGATAAAGAAAAAAATATCTTTAAAAAATTAGGATTAGAGAGAAGATGATAGGGGATTTTGACCTTCTTGGAACCAGCAGGGACTTCCTATTTGGAACACAAGGGGGGAGGGGTTGATATGTCCTGTGATTATACAGTCAATGGTTGTAAGCTAGCGGGAGAGTGTGTTAAGGGAGAGCTGTCAATAATGGAGAGGGGAAGAGGGGGCGGGGTTGCCAACGATTCCACTTACAACTCAGAGGAGAGTTTTTGATGAACTCCTGCCGCTCTACAGAAACTATGTCCTAGAAAACAACAAAGGTTTTTTTCTTTTTTTTTGGCTAAAAATGCTATTATAGTAGCTCAAAAGTTGATCTAAGTGAGTCTTCAACATCATACCAGTATACGTGACCATTTTTTTGTTTGTTTATCTTTATCTTACAGTAAAAGAACCTCAAACGCTTGTATATTTAGACTATAATCTGACTGAAACGAAAGAAACTAAATTTGTTGAGTTGAAGTGGAAGTGAAACCCCCGATGTGGGGGTTGGGGTGGCACAAATTAGCATTCTCCAACCAAGAAAAACAACTTAACCCCTCCTTGTTTCTACACTACGAATGTCTCTCAAGTGGCAAAAACTCACTCACGCCCTGTAAATGTGGCACCTGTGTCGGCGGCAACAGCAGGATGGTTGTTCTTAGAACAGGGTGAGTCTGAAAGCCGCAGCGTGGAAAGCCCTCCCACTCCCCACATCATCCACTGCTGCACCCCTTACTCAGTTCATAGGCATTCCAGTGGTATTTATATTTCCCTCCAGAGCTGGGGTAAGTTGACAAGCCTTTACACAGGCATTGGATTCAGCTCAACAAGGTGGGCAGCACTCCCACTGCTTCCCTCCCATTGGCTCTGCTGCGGTCACATGGTCCGGCTCTCCTCCCCCTGGGCTCTGCCCAGCCTTCCCTCTGAACTCAGGCTTTTTGCGCATGTATGTGAAGTTTTCTGTTGGTGAGCCTGTGTGTGGGTGAGTGTGCTCCAAGGGTTTCCTCTTGGGTTGAGTATTATAGATATGTTTCGGGAGCTCTCCGAGTCCACAGACAGTGAGTGTCTGGGCAGCATGACCCCTGAAACTCAGGATATCTACCAGAGAATGGATCACCGGCACAGACGCTCCAGCTACAGACTGGGCAGGATCATTGCCAGGCAGCAACTTCTCAAGAGGATTGCTCGAGGTACGACGAGGGGTTTGACTCTTTGGTTCGCTCTCATTATGTTAGCCTTCATTTCAAACATATTCCCGCTGGCCGTGCTTCCAGGAAGCTGGCTGCCAAACCATGACATGAATGCATGAATCAGAGTATGACTGTGACCCCGAGAAAGAAGCTCTATCCTCTATCCTGGCTGGCGGTTCGTTTCCTCTTTCTAAAGATGGGATTTAAATGACAGTCCTCCTGAATGTCAGGCAAACGTGTGCAGTTGTGTTTGCATTTGTCACCATAAAAAGATAAACTTGACCTCAGGGATAATGCTTGTCAAGGTTGAAGTTGTGGTGAATGAGTCAACTGACTGAAACATACAGCAATAGCTGATAAGCTTCAGGATCAGTTGTGTAAGAAGTGTAAGCAAAGACACAAAGTCATGTCTTTCTTACACTTCTTTTACACAACTGCTTTTATTTTTAGGAGACTAGAAACTTGTATTTTGCTTTATTTTTTTTTAAAGACCTTGAATCTCTTGTGGTTGCATTTACCTGAGGATTCACAGTCACTCCCATGTGGTCAGGAGGGGGTAGGGTATGCCTGACATCAGGGAGAACAATAAGCTGTAAACTTACCTCAAAGAGTGTTACGTTTCACAACAGAAGGGTCTCCTTTCAGTCACGCTGTGACAACAGTGTGGGAAGATTGGCAGAGAAAAAACGAAAGCTGAGCTTTAATTGCAGTGGTGTAGAAAATGCTCAAAGATGTTTTTGTATGACAGATGTGTAAGGAAGTCCCAGTAGTGTATTGGTGTTCAGAAAGTCGAAATCTAATGCCTGCTGTTTTGTCAACCCATTATTAAAGTTTTCCCAGTGGTCTTTTGATTATAATTATGCCGTTTTTAGGCAAAATCAAACATTTGTGTAGTTTTCTAGGACATAGTTTCTGCAGAGGAGCAAGAGTTTATTAAGAATTTATCTTGTAGTTGTGGGCGGGACTGCTGGTGTGGAGTAAGCCTACACTCATTTCCCATGATCCCTTTGATAATGTCTGCAGGCATGATCAGTCCAATCCAAATTCTTCCCTTCTCCCTTCCCCTCTGTTTGAAGGGGCAGTTGAGGTGCAAGTGTGTCCAGGACATATATATATATATTAATTTCACCCTCCAAGCGGAGGGATATCAAGTTCTCCGCTGCGAGGGAGAAGAAATGTTTTTCATCACGTAGGGGATGTTTGATGTAAATTTAAGCAATGACTTTTTGTTGTAGCATGACCTGTTTAAGGCTCAAGCACTGGAAGCTTCCCGCTAACGCTAGTGGACCGGCGATTATTGAACATCATTGAATTATTGAATGAATTATTGTTGAATGAATTATTGTCATGAATTATTGACATCATTGAGCTAAAGTGACATCCAAAATATGAGACACTGCTTTTTCGTAACTCTCTATTTGGAGGGCTAAATGAAGGGAAAGGGAGAAGGAATGAATTCGGATTGGGCCTAACTGTCCTTTTTTTTTTTTTTTTTTTTTTTTTTTAAACTTCTCAAAAACAATTTTATAGCTTTTGACACAACATGGGATTCTGCTCTGCTGTTGTGTTTGACTGTTTTTACTTTTTTTTCTTAACTTAAGCTATTTTAAACTTGTAGTTGTTGTTTTTAACATCTTAAACTTTAATATAATGTACAGCGACTTGTTTGACTGTGGTCATTTTAGCTGCCATATAAATAAACTTGAGTTTGTTTACATCAGAGGTGGGCAAACTACGACCCAGGGGCCAAATGCGACCTGTTAAACTATGTAATCTGTCCCCCTCAAATAGAATAAGATATATTGATCATCCTTATAAATTTTTCTTTTTTTTTAATTCCCCATGCATCGTGCACTTAAATACATTTACTTTTGTTTAGGTGTAGAAAGTTAATCTGCATTTAGGTGATGTTGGAATATTTGTTGTTTTTCTGATGTTCATTCCAACACCAGGGACAACAGCCCATTAGTGTTATTGGCACTAACAGGAAGATAAAAAAAATGCAGTTTTTAAATAAAAATTCCAAAATGTTTAGTTTTAAAACATAATTCAAAATTAAATCATGTTTTCATCCAGATTCCTTGTTATTTTCTTCTCTTATGAGGTTGATTACCAAAACACTTCACCAATCCGTTCCTGATTTGATTTGTCTGCTTCAAATACACGATGATTTAAATAAAGAAATACTCATAAAATGTCCTCTACAAAGTAAAAAAGGGCACAAGAACGTGTTAAAGACACCAAAAACACTATTTTCATTGAGGTACCTTTTCTCCAACCAAAGAGTCTTTAAGATTTAAAATCGCAGCATAACCTCTAACTGTTCAAGACTGTAGAAGTTCGTCAAACCAATTAGAGTTCATCTTTTACTTAGGATTAACGTTCAAATGTGTTTTAGTTGCTTCCATTAGACGGGCGGTGAAATGTTTTTCCATCATCAAAACCATGCTGTTATTCGTCGTCACCCATGTTTCCTTTCACATCTCCTAAGCTCAGCCGTAAACTCTCGTGGTGTTTTGGAGGTCTGGCTGCCGAGCGACACGTCTGACCTCTGGTTGCAGTGGCTCCTGCCTTCCAGTTGGCTGGATCTGTTGACGTTGTAGGTTGAAAGTCAGTGGGGGAAACGATGATGGGCAGTTGCTCATGTATTGTCTCATCCTGAATTCCGGGGACGCTTGTTAGGTCAACTTTTCTGATTTGTTTAGCTCCCCACCCACCCCCACGTATGTGCATGTTAGTCACTCTGAACAAGGTCACACAAGGTCGTTCAAAATCTCTAGCGTCTTTGAACATTTTAAGTAAGGTATGAATAACTAAATAGAGTTATTTTTGATATGAGGGAGTGACTGTCTTCCTATTTTATTACATTTGCATCAGATTTATGTAGAATTTATTTAAAATATTGGATTTTTCTGAATTCAGTTGAATTTTTAGCACCTAAAGTATACCAAAAACTATATCTTATTTTATTTTTTACTTTGTGCAGGGGTTGGGTTTTACAGCATAGTGTGTTTTTTTTAAATATATATATAAGTTTTTAACTTTGAAATATATTTTAATTCTACATCAGCATATGAAAAGTGCTTTATAAATAAAGTTTGATGGGATTTGAAATACAATGAACACAATAATCCAAAATGTAGTTTAACTGTAATTTCTAAAACTGTTTATCATTTACAATGACTGGAGTAAAAATGTTGGGTTTTTTTGTGAATGTATCAGTAAAGAAAATAATGCCACAAAGAAGGAACTGTTTTTTTTGTCAAATCATGACCCACAAAGAGCAAAACGTTAAAAAAGAAAACGACAAAACAAATAAAAACACGATGTTTCAGTAAATATAGCTTCTTTTTACGTTAGTATAATATTAGTGAAGCAGCATGCTGTATCATAATGTCAAATATTTTGTTGAAGGGTTATTTATATATAAAAAGAAACAGCTTCTGACAGCATAACAAAATCTCAAAGTGCTGAATATTACTTTCCGTCTTCTAAAAACCTGACTTTTAAACACTAAAGTTATTGGTTGAAGTCACACATCTCACATCCTGTAGGCCTATAAGCTACATTTGACTTTTCCTGCACTTTTGCCAGAATTTAAAGGAAAACCAGCCGGTAAACTGATTCACACACCCTTTTTTTAGACTGTGCAAGCATTCCCGTTTGCCATGGAAAAGTTCTGTAAGCTCCACCAGAACTTTGGCGGGAGCCCAGAAACGTTTCATGCAGCTATAGGCTGGAAGCTGCTCAGTTTTCAACGAGAATCTCACTTTTTCCAAACGGAACCTCACATTTGTGTTTTCATTCAGATACCTAATGTGGTTCATGGTGTTTTGGTAATATTTTGACAGAATATATAATTATTTTACCATAACAACACGTTTAAAACTCAATCTGATGAAAATTTGTGTTTTGAATATGTTTCCCATAATATATAGGATATATATATATATATATATATAAAGAACTTAAAATTAAATTTCTGAGTATTTCTTTATTCAAATCATTGTGAATCGTTGCAAATTTCTTATCCACTACAGTTGCTCTGTAGAAACTATGTTCTTATGTTTTTAATTTTGGCTAAAAACAAATTAAAAGAGCACTAGGAAAGCTTTTAAAATAGATCAAAAGATGACTGGAGTGGGACTTTAATGATCATTTTGTCTTAATTTTTTAAATGATGATTGCCAGAGTACTCAGTAACACTAGGTAATGTCAAATATCAAATTCTATGTTTTATATTGTGTTAAACTTACTTAAATAAGACATGTGCTTTATTTTCTTTGGCTCCATCAAACTGTTTAGTATAAATACCTATAAGATATATTTTTTTAGGCTTGACCTGCCTGATTTTTTTGAATGACATATGAAGTTATAAGTAAAGATAAACCTTCAAAAAGTTTCATTTGACCAGTTTTGAATATTGAAATCACCTATCACTAAAGTTTGAGAGAAAAGCCAGTCCAGGTCTTTTTTAGTTTTTTTGTTCTCCGCCCGTGCTCCACATGGAGAGAAAAGAGATTAAAAGAACACTTCAGGCTGATAAAAGGAGAAACTGTTCCAAGTGAAATGTGTCATTCTTTAACGACCAACCAAAAGATCTTTGTGCTGCTCTGTGTTTGAAGAGTTTCATACAGTTAGAGGGCTCTTCAGAGGAAAGAATGTAGACTCTGCCCTCTGCCTCTCACAACTTCACTCGTCTGAAGTCTGCACGATCATCAGTTTGCTGCTGTAACGTGAGGCACAGTTGATGCAAACGCTATCCCTCTTAGTTTCATATGAGGTTTAGATGACCAGTTAGTTTGGCTGAATTAAGAACCATTCTGGATTGTTTGTTGTTCTTAGAGAGATGTATTTGGTTTGTTTACAACTGGTTATTGAGCGTTGTACTCTGCATAGAGCTGGTTTCTAGAGTGCAGCAGACTAATGATTACCTATTTATCATTGTGTAAAGGAATGTAAAGGATGGTCGTGGTGTAGAAGTAGAGTGGTTGACCTCTGATCGCAAGATTGCTTGTTCGATTCCCGCCTTACTCGTCGAAGTGTCCTTGGGCAAGACACCGAACCCCACACAGACTCTGGTGGTTACAGGTTGGCACCAGTGTTCAGCAGTGAAGCTGCGATCAGCCTATGAATGTGTGAATGGGTCTGTAACTGTAAAGCACTTCAAGGAGAGTAGAAAAGCGAAATACGCCAGAGAGGTTGTTGATTACTCCAGTACTTTCCTTTTTTTTTTAACTATTCAACGTTGCACTACATTGAAAATTACCTAAGATTTTTGTTGTATGCTAAGCATTGACTGTATATAGGAACTGGATTGAATGACCTCTTCTTCTTTGCGTTACAAACACATTCTCACTTCCAACTCGTCATACATATATGGATGTATGGTTCGGGCCCCTACGTGTAATTTTTTTACATTTTGGATGTCCCCAGATCGTCGTTTTTTTATTTACCGGCTGTTCCTATTAGATCAGGGGTCCCCAACCTCCGGGCTGCAAACCTGAGGGCCGCTTGGTACTGGGCCACAGACTCTAATCAGGAGTCCACGATCTCAGGCCCCCATGCCAGGCGTGTTAACGGACATGGAACTGGTATCGGGTTAGGGTACGCTAACCCTACCTGCTCTGCGTCCCAATGGTTGGGGACCTGTAATTTAATGAGAACAGCCAGCACGTCAAAAAACGAGTTGGGAACACCCAAAACGTTGAACAGGTTGAACATTTGAAACGTTTGATTGACAGAATTTCCTGAGTCCAAGTAGTAGAGGTGTGGCCTTCCAACAAGCTCACTCCTGATTGGTGGTGTTGGCTCAGACAGACTCTGACCAATCACTGCTCACGGACTTCATCTGTTTCAAGCATGTGTTGTGAAAAAAAATTTGTGACTAAATTTACTTAATTTCATTGGAGCTAAAAGTAAGTCATTTTCTATGAGTGATTACACACTCACTTGGTCCAGTTCTCATGTACAGTCGGATATTCGAACATAGAGCAAATATGGTCAACATGTCAGCTGAAAGCCCTGCAATGGCCTGGTGACCTGTTGGGGGTGTACCGTGCGTTTGCTGGAGAGTAGCTGGGATAGGCCCCAGCAACCCCGTGATTCTAAAGGGGATTAAGTGGATTTGGAGGATGGATGTATTAAAGTTTCCATATTATTTTCATACATTTCATCCCTGACACTAAATCCTGCATTACATTTTCTGTTATAGTTTGTGTCTCTCTTACTTGCTCATGAGGATACTAAAGTGCAAGGATCTCTTAAAGGCCAGAAACATTCTGGGTTTGATTCAGAAACTTTTGATGGTACTTTCTCACCAGGCATGTGAACCCATGTTGTTAGCACTGGACAAGCAGGGAGGGAATCTTTTTCTTTTTCTACCGTTTACATCTCTGGTGCAAAATGTCGAAGCATCTTCCTGCTATTTCATTTTTGTACTTCTGTGCGTCAGACTGGACTCACGGCGTTCCCGCTCTCATCTTTGTCTTGTGGAAGTCGGTGTTGTTCCTACAGCCTGACAGCTGCCACATGTGCGCGGCTAATCATTTACCAAGAGCAGATTTCAGGAATGCCTCAGCTGCGCTGTCACTGAGATGGAAAGTCACACATTAACTACAGCAAAATGGAAAGTTTCTCTTCTGCGTTTCACAGATCAGAAACCCCAACTGGAAAATGCCTCATTGGTCTATGAGCAAATACACAGAACATCCATTAGGGGGTATTAGTCCCTTAATTTGATGCTGTATTGACTGAAGCAAATATTATACATTCCTACATTTTTCTAACTTTATTCTCTATTTTAATGCTTCCTATCAATAAACTCTATTTAATATATTTTATCATTTTAATAGCTTTCCCTAAAAATGACTGTACTATTGAATTCAACATGTCTGCCACATATCAAACTGTATTTTGTTATATTTATCCTTCAGGGTTGTGTCAAATATTTTAGTACTTTGCTGCCATCTTGCGGTTGAATCGAGCATTACATGTTACACCAGTTTCAAAATAAAATGTCAGTGAAGTTTAGCAGGATTCAGATGACAGATATTTGGCTCATGCTGGGCTAAACACCTAACTTAGACACTTTTTAGCAATTATTTAAGATATTTTTAAAACACTTGATAGCATATGGAAAAATTCTTAATTTCTAAATAAATCAGTAACAGCAGCCTTCCCTCTCCTTAAGTGTGGTGAGCCTCATGACAAAGTGACCGTTCGCTTTGATGTTGTTAATTAGGAGCAGCATTTTCAGGGATGACTCTGTGGTTTTATTGTAAAAGGACCTGGGAAGACTTTCTCACGGTAGGGGCTCTTGTTCTGACATCGGCCCTCTCTTGTACCCTCGGAGGCCAATCCCAGAGAAGGAGGGAACCCCACTTTAGACCCCGTTGGGAACCCTTCCAAATGAGAGGAAGACGGATCTAATGAAGCTGTGCAGGACTTCAGAGGACTTCCGGATGTTTTTTTTCCCACTGTTCCCCATAATTTACTCTTTACAAACCTGTGCACACAAGCCACATGTAACATGGAGACTTTTGTACTTGAGCTCGTGGTATGGAAAACTTCTAATAGCTTTTCGATTAATATACTTCCATGGTTTTAGGTGAACCTGCAGACTTCAGTATTTCCCCCTTTAGCCATGATGCACAGCATCACTGGAAAACCAAATTACAGTGTGCCTTTAATCTGTCAGGGGCCAGTGGAATTACAACTGAATGTAACGAGTGGAAAAACTCTGTTCATGACTATCTACTTAGCTTTACATAAAAAGATTTAAATTGGGATGCAAACACAACTGCAGGCTTAACCCGGCTATTTAAACAGAGGAATGGAGTTATTTTGGTGAGCACATGGGAAACCAGAAGCCAGCTGTGAGGAGACAGGATTAGAGATGAGGAGCGAGCTGAAGAGATAACTGAAAAAGATCAGATTAAAGTCTCGCTGGGAGAAGAGAGAGGCACAACAGAGGGAGGGGAGTGAACGCTTTCATGGAGGTCTTACTGGACAAAACAGGGAGCTAGAAATCAGACAAGATGCCCTCATAGATCCACACTGATACTGTGTCACCAGGCTGTCCCCAATAGTCATGGTAAACTCCTCTCTTCCTGTCAGAAGAAAGACAAAGAAAGATTGTTGTGAACATGTCTTTTGGCATTAAGAGTGTATAAGAGAGTAATGATTAATCAATGTCATCGATTTAGATACGATCCAACCAG
Source organism: Oryzias melastigma (assembly GCF_002922805.2). NCBI lineage: Eukaryota > Metazoa > Chordata > Actinopteri > Beloniformes > Adrianichthyidae > Oryzias > Oryzias melastigma. The sequence continues at coordinate 9,330,855 of NC_050524.1, read as the reverse complement.
ATTGATCTGTCTAAAATAGTATAGATACTGAGGTATTGAAGTATCGATTACAATGCATCAAACATTTTGGTATCAAGTACTCTACTAAAGTGTTGATTATTAGTTACAAGAAAATAAGTGTGTCACTTCAGTGTTTTGTGTAGTGCTGCCACAAACGATTATTTTAATAGTCGAATAATCACAGATTATTTTATTCCAATTAGTCGACTAATTAGGTCACGTGCAAACTGGATTTTTACCATCATTAGCTTTAAACTAACTAAATATATCTGTGTGATAATGTAGCGTGAATGCCTTAAGATGAAAATGGCCACTGAAGATGCTAGTGCTGATAGCTGAAGATGCTGAAATTGATAGCTAAAAACACTAAAGTGGATTGCTAAAAACATTAAAGTAGGTAGCCAGCTAGAATTTTAGCTAAATGCCAATATACCCTTAAAAACTGCACAAAAAGCCTAAGTTAGTCCGAACAGTTAGCATGTAGCTTAAATATTAGCTAAACTCCAAAACTGGCTTAAACCACTGAAAAAAGCCTAAGTTAGCCAACACAGCTAGCATGTAGCTGAAACATTAGCTAAACTCCAAAATAGCCTGAAAAGCTGAAAAATCCCAAGTTAGCCAAAGCACTTAGCATGTAGCTGAAATATTAGCTAAACTCCAAAATAGCCTGAAAAACTGAAAAAAGCCTAAGTTAGCCAGAACAGTTAGCATGTAGCTGAAATATGAACTATACTCCAAAATTGGTTTAAACCACTGAAAAAAATCTAAGTTAGCCAACACAGCTAGCATGTAGCTGAAATATTAGCTAAACTCCAAAATAGCCTGAAAAACTGAAAAAAACCTAAGTTAGCCAAAGCGGTTAGCATGTTGCTGAGGTATTAGCTAAACTCCAAATTAGCCTAAAATAACCTTAATAAATGCCAAAATAGTCCTAAAAGCTAGCATAATGCCATTATGACTTTCAACTTTACTCCACTTTCTGATTCCATATAATAACGACTAATCGACTATTAATTTAGTCTGTGACTGTTTTAATAGACGATTAGTCCACTAATCGTGCCAGCCCTAGTTTTGTGTTAGAACTCCCTCCTGCTCACAGCGTATTAAACTGTTCCACCGGTCACATGACCAGAAGAGTTGTGCTTGTTCCCCTAACTAGGGAGGATTGTTGCAGGACTTTGACTTTTGGCTTCTCAGAGCAATCGTACAGCAAACACAGATGCATACCTTCAAACGCGCAAACACATGAATAAAAAAGTGATTCAAAGGAATGAAAAGCCTGCCATCAATACTGTCCAATGTGTGGAAATCTTACAAAGACATGGAACCATATAGTGTTTGGTTAGTGACTTGGATTGTTCAAAATAAACCAGTACAGAGTATAAAACGTATCGTCAACCACAAATTATGATCGAATCCTTGTTAAAAAAAATTGTCACACCCCTAATGCTGCATTATTAATCATCTCCTTCATCATTTATAATCATTTCAAGTTCCAGAAGAAATATTTGAGGACTAGATGGAGGGAAAAAAGGCTACAGAGAGAAATATGAAGAAGCCAAAGCTGATGTTTTTTATCACCAAATCCCTCATAAAGTTCGTCAAGATGGTTGTCGGAGCACTTTCACATGCGGGGAAACATGGCTGCAGCCCGCTATCTGGAAGGGCTTTAAGCTTATCCGACCGTAGAGGTTTCTTCATCGTGTATTTTACAGAAATCTCACAGGTTTCTGTTGGATTCTGGGATGCTGTCTGAGATGTTTCCAGCCGACCAGACGTTCAAGGTCACTCTCCGCTTGATTTAGAGCCTCTGTTTGATACCACACTCTAAAATGTGCTGAACTGGGACCAAAGATGAAGAACACTTGACTGAAAAGCTGAAATTCACTTTTTTTTTTTTGGCAACCTCCAGTGAACCAACATCTTTACAAACTGAGTGAAAGCTATGAGGGAGATGAAAACACTGCAGCATTGAGGGTTTGAACTGTGAATCTTTGGCCAAGCAGCCCAAACATTGTAGCTCAGTGTTTGTCTTGTGTTTGCCACAGCCAACCAGATGCAGCGTGCTATCAGTTTACAGACGGGGTCAGGGATGATCGGTAAATCCTCTGCTGAAAGGCTGTTTGTCGTAGAGATTTTCCTAAAAAAAAAAAAAAAAAAAAAAAAAAAACATACTAGCAGTAAAATCTGACTTCAAGTGTCAAAGTCATCCGAATTTGGCCCGCGAGGTATTTATATCCGGCCCTCCAGATCAATTTATATTAATGTTATTAACAGCCCAATGTTATCTTGCTAACATATTGAAGCAACACTAAATTCATGGAGGCTGAGAGATCAGTTAAAGTGACTTCTAACATAATCAGATAAAATAATGAATTGACAAAAACCCAATCCGCCCAGACAGGCAAAGGGAATGCCTTTATGTGTGTGACTGTAAAATCACTTTGGGCCTTCAAGGAAGGTAAAAAAGCGCTATTTAAGTATACACCATTTTCCAACAATATCCCACAATTCCTTGCGCTGCCACATCTGACAGCAGGCCAAATGTGTCAACCAAAAAAATTAACTACAAATCCCATCATACAGTGCGTCAGCTGCCTTGCTGAACACCAGTGTTGCCAAAAAAAAGGGGATTTCCTATATAATATATAATTCTGACAGGATATATTTTAGGAAGAGCAAAATCTTTTGGAATATTTATAAGTTTAATTTTTTATATAAATGATATAGAAGTAAAGAAGTTTGAGGGGTTTTTTTCTGTTAACATTTACTTTATTTCTAACTTGTATAATTTTGACTGAATATATTTTTATGGAGAGGGAAATATTGAAAGTTACAAAGTTGATTTATTCTGGAATAATGTCCCTGCTCTCATATTTATGTTAAAAAGGTTAAATTTTTAAAGTATTAAAAATGTAGTGTTTTTGTGTTGAATACATGTTTTTCCTGTTCGGCCCATGACCTAATGTGTGTTTTTGGATTTTGTCCCCCTGTGCGATTGAGTTTAACACCCCTAGAGTAAAAGAAGTGAATCAGATTTGACTTCAGCGGCCTGCTCTGCCAGGAATAACAGCATCTGAAGTGGCGTCTGGGTACTTTTTTAGTCGTCACGCAGCGTTTTATCATAGCCAACCTGCAAATTCCGAAAAAGCTCTGTCTGGTATTTCCAGACTTACGTTTAGGGAAAACCAGAAGGACTGGCAGGAAAAGAGAGTTGATGAGTTGTTTCCCCCCGAAGATGAAAGCAGCCTCTCTCTGGGTGTCCTTCAGAGGTGAAGGAGAGTGTTACCACAGCTGTGCTGCTCTTGTTTAAATTCAATACTGGACCTCAGGAGGAAAACAGCCCCCATGACTTCTGACCCAGCAGGCTGTGACAATGGTCAACAACAGCAGCTCTCTAGCTAACAGAGTTATGCTATTTACTCTCAGAATCAATGAACCCTTGCTGTGAGTGTGTGCGTACGCTGTGAAATGAAAGGTGACTGTTGTAGCAGCGGAGCCATTAGAAGTCTCTGAGCAGACTGTTGAACAGCATGAATCTGTGATCTGTCGTCTGAAAGCGAGGGAAATTAATTTAAGCACCAGCGATGACGATCGGTGGCATATTTAAAAGACTTGTGAAAGTCGGGCTGAATGCTAATTCCTCGTTTGCATTGTGTTTGTCCTCCGGTTTGAGCCGTTTGCTTTATCCACTCACAGCCGCGGACATGTGATCGGCTGAAAGGACGTCTCCGCAGGTCGCTGCGGACCACAGGGTAAAAGCAAGCCCAAGATTTGCTAGCTCATTTGTCTTTCCGAACATTTTGCTCCGGTGTCTTAGCAACGCAGCCCAGAGGTGATCATTCTAAACCTGCATCTCACGCCGGCTGCTGCATAACAGGTCCCCTGTGACCCCCACAAGATCAAATGAGGGGGCTGGAGGTCCCTGTGTGACTCGACACCGCCTCTGTGTAATTACTTGGCCTGTGGAGCCGGCCAGCTCATGTGTCAATCACTACATCAAGAACAAAGTCACATCCACACGGGCGCCGCGCTCTTACTCATGTTTGCAGACATATCATTTCTCGGCCGTTGCTTTTGTTCAGCCCACTGTACCCTTCCAGTTAACACTTTTCCGGATTACAGCCGACGCGGACGTGTCAAATTCTAGATTTGTTGAGAAGTTTGTCCGCGGCACCTCCTGTTTCGTTGGCGATGGCGGCCGATTGTGTTGAGGATATTGGAGTCTGAGGGACACGTGGAGTTCGGTTAATTAAGACCAACTTGAGAGCACAGGAAAGCTTTCTTCCCACGACACTATAGGTGAATTACATGGGGTTCGAATATATTAATCCATCTGGTGTAATCCTGCAATTTTTCTTTGAGGATTTTAAATTTAAATGGTCAGCTTTTAAAAAAAATATAGTTTATTTTTAGAGAATGGTTAATACACAAGTTTTTAAATTCTTACATTCAATAAATCAAAAGTTTCTCACGTTCTGACTCATATGCTGGCAAAGCAGACAAAGAGAGCCACTGTGTGAGGTTAATTATAGCCTCTGTTCAAGTTTGAAGGTAAATGAGTCAAAACTTCTGACTTTGAATACACTGAGTCACCGTGAACAATACATTTAGCTCACTACCTGCTCACAGCCTGTACAATGACATTTAGTTCACAGAGTTCTTCCATCTTGGTCTAACTTTGGTTTAGTTTGACTTAAATGTTGGTCTGAATCATTGACTGTATAAGAGAACTGGACTGAGTGAGTGGCTTTAATAAAAGTCAATTCAGTCACCATTGTTTTTGTGATATGGATGCCGCCATGTTGGAACCAGACAATGTTTGTAATCGATTGGTCAGTCTGAGTCAATATTTCTGTTCAGTCCAGTACTCTATGTACAGTCATTGGTCTAAAAAGAGAGCTGGTGGACTGAAGAGGCTAAATGTTGACCCTCACCTTTGCTCTTATAAATAAAGGAAGTGGACGAGATCTGAGTTTTCATCCTGACAGATACATCTTCTGAATGTGTGGATCAACTTTTTCCACAAAGAGTGTTGAAAAATTCGAACTAAATTTCACTTATATTTCTATAAATGAATTTAAACAACATACTGTTAGGTTATTTTCATTTTTTTATGCAATGAGGGAGAAAGTTTGATTGTTTCTTTTAACTTATAGTTTGTGTTTAACGATTGATCCTAAAACTTTTTTTTACTTACAGCTGACAAGTATTTAACCAAATTTGTCACATTGCCTAAAAATAATAATAAAAAATGTATGTTAAACAGCAAAAAAATAAAAAATGCAAAAAAACAATTAGTTTGCAAAATCATTAAAGGGGAAAAGTTTAGACTTTTTTTTTAAGGCAAAAATCTTATCTAATCTAATGCATTATTATATATCTATGGAATTGAAATTGGTACATATACAAAATACAAAAAAATAGTTTAAACATTCTAAAGTTATAGAAAATATATATACATACGCATGAAACTGATTCCATTTGAATTACTCCTAATCATAAATAGACATTTTACTTTTACACACATTGAATCTATTAAATGGTCAATTTTGTTTTTGTATTTAATAAATTGCTTCAAAACTGGTGTTGGGAAGCAAATTTATATGCATTTTTAAAATACCAACCTTATTATGCTTTACTTACCTTTTTTACATAGATGTCATGATCCAGTTTATTACTTCTCATTATCAGTCCAAGTGCAAATAATTTATAAAATGCATAGAAAATTAAAGATGAAGAGACATTACATTATTTCAGAATTATTATACATATCATAGGTCAAGTATCAAAATGGAGTGTATATAATCTTATCAAAGTATATGTCCTTGATCTATTTCTGCAGCAGAGACTAAGAGATATTTAAAAAAAGAGATATATTTACTAGTGGTTTTGTTAAAGCAGGTCAGGTTGACATTACAGTCGGTTCCACGTATCAGATACGACGGCCACACATTCATTCAGTTTAACAGTAAGAGACTGTTAATCATGTTCATTAAGTAGTTGAACTGCCGCGGTAACATGGTAGCGCACAGATCAAGGAGCCGTACTCCAGCTTTTTCAATTGAAGTCCATAATTGATGTAAACTAAGTTTGATAAAATTCCTGCTTGTGGTTTTCTCTCAGACCTTACAGTGACCATCTCTTTTATTTAGCTGTTATCGATCACTTATCTTTAAGCGTCTCCATTTTGCTCTCTTCTGCACAATTGCAAACTGTGCGACAGATGGAATGTGGGGCTATTTTTGGGCATGAAACATCAGATGTTGTGGTTTTCCAGCAGACTGTAGAGGAGGGGTCTGTGTGTTTCCTCTGGCTGTCTGTCTAGTCTTCAGCGACTGCTCACTGTGAGTGAGTGTCTGTTAGTTATTAGCATCATAAAGGAAAAGAGAGGCCTCCCCTCAAGAGCCTCCCAGCATGACAACACCTACTGTACTTTGGAGAACCTTTTTTTCTTTTTTTTTCCATATATCTGCTTGTTTCTTTCCTACTCCAGGTGTTTCAGGAGACAGCCGTGCACTCAGCTGCAGCCTCACTCGTCTGGCTGATTCATTCTCTTGCAGAGAACTGTGGGGGAGGAAAGCACAGACATTTTTATGGCTCTACGTGATCCGTACACGTTGAAGTAGCTTGCCTGAGACTGCTTTTTTTAAGAGTATTTACTGTTAAATGCTGTGTTATGGCAACTTAAGTGGATTAGCTACGACATCCTGTCTGTACGCTCAGCTTTACGCTCGGTCGTAAGCCCCGTAGATCAGGACAGGAAGTGGCAGGAGCGTCATTAGGGCTGGTGTAGTACAAGGGGCTTACATCTGGAAGTATGCTCACGTAATTGGAAATTGCATTGAGATATGCTGTCCCTTTGTAATTACAGAGAATTGGAAAACCCCAATAACTTATAGGACCTTTTAACACATCCTAAACAAATCGATTTTCTTTGACCACAGCAGAGTTTGTGACTCCTAATGGGTTTGTTAGTCACTTAGTCAGTTTATTCTTTGGGGCTTGTATATGATTGCCCTTCTGTTTCAATTATGTTTCCAATTTAATGTAATCTTTCTTGTTTCCCATCATCCCTTGTGATTTTAACCATCTTGTGCTAGCTAATAGGCCCTCACAATGGCAAGCTAACATTAGCTTAAAACAAAACTTCCTCATGTTTATGGAAAATTGATAAAAAAAAACACAAAAAAAATTAATAATTATTTCTTTTGGTGTTTTAACATGCTCTTGTAGAATATTTCTCACAGTAGAGGAAGAAAATTAACTTTAAAATTGTTTTCTGAGTACTTCTTTATTCAAATTGCTAGCTATTTTGTTGTTGCTAATGATAGCTTGCTATTGTGAGAAGCTGTAAGCTAGCAGGAGAGAATGTAAACAAAGAGATGATAGGAAACAAAGGCAGGCTCACTCCATGCTACAAGGTCGAATCCGAATGCTTCCCCTGCTCCTACACCTTCCAGAGAGTTATGGAATGATAGTGTCTATGTCCTAATTCCTTCATAGTGCACTACATCGTGTGTTTGACATTTTCTAGTGCTGTCCAAATCTACAATTCCAAAATTGAGTACACTAAAAATTTCCCAGAAGTCTTTGTGAAATACTAGCATACATCGATGTTCACTATTTTAGCAAATATAGACCACAATGCATTGCAGTCGAGCAATTTTTCTGACAAAAAAGGCTTTAAATGTAATTTTTTAATGAACTGTCCACATTTTCATTCTTCAGAACACAATGGGTTCATAAATAAACGTTATAAAATGCTTGTTTTGATTTGATTTTCACTTAGTGAAATCGGTGATGTCATATCTGGCGCTTAAAAAAATAAAGAAAGAGAAATAGTGAGCCTGGTGTCAGAACTAATTTTAAAATCCAGGACACTATTTTAGTATTTAGGGCTTACGGTGGGAATTCGCCAGTGTCTTCAAATTCGGACGTTACTCCCACTCAATGATGTCATCAACAGTCGCCGGTCAGCTACGTTAGCGCTGAGCTGCTAGCACTCGGAGACGCATAACAGCATCAGTTTTATAACTTTAAAAAGGTCATGCAAAAACAAAAAGTCATTAATTGGATTTAAATGTAAACCTCTGTGCTTCTGAGTGCACCCACGTGAAGAAAAGCGCGTCTTATCCTCAGTGGCACAGTCCAACGTGGCGGATGAATACAGAGCTCTAAGTTCATTCACTCTATCCTTAAAAAAAAACTATTTCTGATACCCTTTTCCCTTCAAATTCTCCTTAAGTTGGAAGGGTAGCGAGAAGCCGGAGGGATAGGGGAAGAATTTGGTCCCACCTAAAACTCAGAGGCAAATTTCTTATGAAAAATTGACATTGAAGAAACTATGTCCTAGAAAACAACAATTTTTTTTGTTTTAGCAAAAAACAGCATATTCCTTATTAAAAGACCCCTGCTGCTTTGAAAATAGATCAAAAAGATGATCGGAGCGAGACTTTAACTATTTATCACTGATTTTGCCACAGGCTAAGACAGAGGAAGCTCAGACGAATGCTGGATTGGAGCCGTTGTGGGCACCACAGCATGATTCACCGCTGCTGGTTGCTAATAGGTTGATGTCATGGATTTCCCCGAGGCCGGCCGCCTAGCGCATTTTTTTCCATTTCATTCACTGAAAAACATTTGGACCTTTCCGGAAGCACATTTTTATTTCCTATTTAAGTGGAATATTCACTGTATCAGTTTTGTAAAACTTAAAAAAAAATTTTTAAAGTCTGAAATTTGAAAAGAAAATAATTGAAAGTGACATAATTTAGTGTTAAGTCTTGTTTGGCTGCAGAAGATTTTTTGCCGCTGACTTGTGTGTAAATGAGTTGTCCTGGGCATGGTTGGGTAGAGGGGGGGCCATAAGGAGATGAGGAGGTGGTGGAAGAGGAGGGTGGGTGTTCTGGAGCCTGCCACAGAAAAGGGGTGGGTTGAAGGAGAGATTTAGTGTTGGGACAAGCCACATGGGTAGATGGAAAGAGAAAGGAAGAGAAGGAGCTGCGGGTCTGAGTTCAAACTGCCAGCTGTGTTCAGAGAAGGAGAAGGAATGCGGCTCAGCGTGGGAATGAAGATGCTTTGACATGCTGAGAGACGCTCTTAAAGCTCTGATGGATGCTTGATCCACTCCGGCTGTATGATGAAAACATCCCGTGAGTACGGACCGAGTTGTTACTGGAAAGACGAGCGATTTAAGTGATGCAAGGAGTTTGGGAGAGTTGGCTCGTGTTGCCATGTAGCGGGTGGTCTGTTATGTAAAATATTGAGTTTTTCTGTGATTTAATTGTCAATAAAATGTAAAAGAGCTTTTTTGAGGAGGTGTCATGTAATATCTAAACATTGGAGTGTTCTATACAGTTGCTATACTTTACACAGCTTTTCACATATCCTCCCATTGTGTGCCTTCGTGAAACTGTAATTCTATATTGTACACAGTTTTACACCAAGAAGGGGGGGTTGAGGAGAGCAAACAAGTTCTCATTCTTTGGCGTGATGCCCACCCAGCCTTTTATCCACAAGAGATTTCCTCAGAGAGAGGATGAGAGGACATAATGTCTCAGTATCGTGTTACAGAATGCAAAACAGAGAGGAATTCCCAGCTCCGGTTACTCTCCCCTCTGTGGTCCAACCTGCAGCCATTGGACACAACGGGACCTGGCAGGGCTCTTCCCTGTGTGATACCAGCCCGATAGTGCCCAGTTGGGAGGGAAAGGCTTGATGCACACATGCAGGTGGATGCAGAGCGGAGGGACTCCTGACACCGTGTACACATGTTGACTTAACTGCTGGCTAAGGGGGTTAACAGCCGACTTCTATGACATTCAAGGACGCGGGGAACTGTTAATATTTGTTCAGTTGTGGGTCGTTCTGAAGACCAAAGTCACTTCTCATTGATCACGGCGTGACAGAATAGAAGCAGCAGAGGTGAGTCGTGTTGGGGGAAAGCGGCTGTTTTTTTGTGATAATCAGTATTTCAGTGTTAAAATAGCTGCAACTTTTTACTTTTTCATTATATTAAAGCTGAATAGATCTTTACTTTTTTAATCTGTTCTTCTAACTTATGCAACACTTTGGTTGGTTTTTCTATTATTTGGTTAGTAAAAAGCTGTCTGCATGTGTGCTCTGTCACCCGTGTGTCAGACATCATGTCTCATGGAGGCGGTAAATGGCACCAAACTCTATTAACATTAATGGAAAGGTGCCAACGGTCTGTTTCCTCTCCTTGTCATCGTTGGCTCTGAAGCTCGCACATACCTCGCTCTGTAGGTCCGTATATGATCCCGAAGTGCTCCTTTATCAAGTCTTTGCTTGCAGAGATTTCATTTGGAGATTTCTCATTTTTTAGAGTTTTCTTTCCATAAAACCCTTTATTTTTAAAGTGTTTGTGCACTTGAGGGGAATTTATTAAACCCACTTTTGGTTTCTTCAGTGTCAAGTCTGTGCCTGCAGGATGATTAAATGCAAGCTTTACTGTTTTGGTTTATATACTGGTGGGTTTTTTTCCCCCTAAATGAATAAAAGTTTATGCGGTTGAAGTTCACTTTTTATCTCTGTCTTGTCTTCCAGAAATTGAAGCAAAAGAGGCGTGTGACTGGCTGCGGGCAGCAGGATTTCCCCAGTATGCTCAGCTCTTTGAAGGTAATAAAAGCACTCAGAGAACTCCCACATGCATTCATCACAAAGAGGGGAATTGTTTGGGAAAAAGATTAATAAAACAGCATGCCAGTAAACGGGTTCTGTAATGGATCTAAAATAGATTTTTTTTTTTTTGTAAACCAGACTGATTTCCTTTTTCCAAGATGATGAGTGAAAAATGGTGGACAGTGTCAGCTGCTGTCGCCCCAACGCTGCCCACAAAACCATACGTTCATGCCCTGCATAGTTCACCTCACTGTTCTCGGAAAGCCTTCAAGCCAGGGCTCAGATCTCTAGACACCACAAAACAAGTGGAACATCAGATGCTTTTAAAATCTAATCTTTTCCAAGCTACGATTACTACGTAAACATGTCCTCTGTGCTGTAAGCCCGAAGTCATGGGAAGAAACGGGTTTAATCAGAGCTTTAAGTAGCTTAGATTGTTTTGCTGGAGCCAGACTTTTGATGTGCCGCGACACGATATTTTTACTACACTTTTGAATTATCATTCCGATGCCGAGGTTGAGCTTTATAAACACACAAATATTCCTTTATTAGGGTTAGTTCTCTGCATTTTCAATTTCTGGCTCTGGGTTTTGCTGAGCCTGGGGCCTCATTGCAGCTTCTGCTTTTCATAAAGAAAAGCGTGAAAAAAAAACTGCACATGAATGCAGCGGAATGTAAAATTCAGTGTTTTGAGTTATGTAAGAGCGGGCTCATTCCCAGAGTAGGACGTAATGCCCACTAAAATCTAAAAGCTGTTATATGGGCAGATCCTGTTGGTCCGTATCAGGCTCATGTTGAAGTTTGATAGTCTTCCTTTATCTTTGGTCTGAGCGTCTCCAGATCTCTCCTTTAAAAAAACCTTCAAGGAAAGGAAGTCAACACGGCTCTAAATGTTCTGCTTTTTACCTACAGATTCCCAATTCCCCATTGACATAAGGCCTGTGAAAAGAGATCATGACTTTCTGGACAAGGATCTTGTGGAACCTCTGTGCAGGTAAGAAGATATTTGATATAGAAAAACATGAACTTTTTTTCTTTGGCCTTTAGGAAGTGGAGAAGTTTGAGATTAGGGCTGCAAAGTGAGCAGAGAAACCGCTTTTTCTTCCATTGTGTGAATGAATCTTGTGTTTTTAGTGATTATTGAGGATATATATCACGAAAATTTAGCTTTAATTTGTTATTCTGAGTATTTCTTTACTCAAATCTCAGTGAATCAGGAGCAGATGAAAAAATGCTGTTGGAAAGCGCTTGTAAATATGACGTAGGAGCTAAAATCAGCAAGCCCTGAGCTCCCTGCTCTGCTCCATTCTGATGCATCCATTCGTAGACAACAAGATCCTAGACTAGAGTGTAAACCCGCGGTGTCAAACATACGGCCTGCGGACTGTATCCGATTATTTAATCCACCCCAGTCAAAAAGAGAAAAAAGATATGAGGATGTTAGAAAAAAAAGATAGTTTTTAACCCATTTCTGTGGTGAGTTATGATTCTTTAAAGAAATGACGGCAATGCACAATTCCACCACTAGGGAGAGCAAAGGAAATGCAAGACCGGCATAACAAGAGATCAAGAAATACACATAGTAAACAACGTAAAAAGTGATTAGGCTACCAGGTTGTTTGAGGTATTTTTTTCCAATTGAGAAAAAAAATAAAACAAAACTACAGATAAAAAGTCGACCAAAGGTTATTTTGCTAATATGTTACTGGTCCGGCCCACTTGAGATCAGACGGGTTGAATGTGGTCCTTCACCATAAATTAGTTTGACATCCCTGGTGTAAACAGAGGGATGATGGGAAATGTGGGCAGGCAACTCGGAGGCAAATTTTTAATAAACTTCTGCTGTTTTTTGACTTTGCTTTTTGATTTTGGCTAAAAATGGCATAATCATAAATAACAGGCCAGCTCAGTGGTCTTGTGGTAGAGTGTCCGCCCTGAGACTGGAAGGTCGTGAGTTCCAATCCAGACCGAGTCATACCAAAGACTCTAAAAATGGGACCCAGTTCCTCCCTGCTTGACAATACCAAATGGTTCCCGAGTGCAGCTGTGTCTGCAGCTCACCACTCCCCCAGGAGAAGGGTCAAATGCAGAGAACAAATTTCACACACCGAGGTGCATGACAACTAATGAGACTTGAACTTTATGTTGAAACAACAAATTAAATTTAAAATTGAATTAAAAAAAATATTTAAGTGGGAGTTTGGGGCATTTTTGGGGTGAATAATGAAATGCTTTGAGAGGTATTAATCAGCCACAATCAGTTAATATTGATGTTTTTTTTTTTTTACTTATTGGTGACAATAGACTGGAAAAGTACATTGAACCAGCAACTGGTGGTTCAACGTCACCTCCTTTTAGAGTCCATGTACTTTTTTTTTTTTTGGCTAAGATAAAAACAACACTTCAGCTACTACTGTAACCACGGCAACGGTCCTAAGAGGGAAGACGGGGAAGCATTAGGGGTGCCTCCCACAACTCAATATACTGTGACTCTAAACAACCCTAAAGCAACCCCTCTAAATTCCAAAGCATCAATGAATAGAGGAGAACTGGAAACAGTTCCTCCTCCAGTGTGATTCCGTCCACGACTTCCTCACCACACCCCAGAACAAAAGTAAAAAGCCAAACAAACACACTGGGTCTGATAGAGCAGATACTAATTTCATAAATGTGAGAGCTCTCTGATCACTGCTGATTTTTCGTAAAAACTCCTTAAGGCCTGCAGAATGAAGGGCCCCCATCTTGAAAATCCTCTCCTGTTGTTTGCCTCTATCTCCAGCTGCAATCATGGGAACATCTTGTTTTACTAACCCCGATCATCCAATGCACAGGAGTGTAGTTTAAGCCTCCATCACTGTATTGTCACAGGACAATACTGTCAATCTTTAAAAGGAGAAAAAAAGACCGCAGGCAGAATGGGGCGCTGTTAAAACCTGGTGATTATCATGTCACAAATGGGTTTGTTTTTGTCAGAGCTCTGAACACATCTCAGCGCCTGATTCTGACACATTCTTCGCCTTTTTGAGATGAGGAAATTCACTTCAGCTGAGGAAAATCCAAGTGTTTCACAAACATTTTTTATGCATTTTTGTTTTAAATTAGGGCTATATTTCCATATTACCATCAGTTATTTGGTTTTCGGGGAAATGGTGGATCTGTTTTTTGCATCCTGAACTCCAAACTGATCAAATTAACTCCTGAATCGCAAACAGAAGAGGATCTATTTCCAGTCTGCTCATTAGAAAGCTATTATAGGACATTGACTCATCGATTATCTTTTTCAGACGACTCAACACTCTGAACAAGTGTGCCTCTATGAAACTTGACGTGAATCTTCCAAAGAAAAAAGTAAGTCTTCCAAAAGATTGTTAAATCTGCTTTATTTTTATTTTTCAGTTTATATTATTATAGAAAAAGCAGCATCACATTTTTTAGAAATGAACACATTGTACACATTTCCCTGTCTGAAAAGTTATCTTTATTGTTTGTGCTCCAACTTTAACTTTTTATTCAACTGTTGTCACTTATTATATAAGTTGAAATCAATGCTCACATAAGAAATACATTTTTTTTGTTCAAATACAGCTCCAAGCAGTGTTTGTGCCTCCTGCTCTGACAGAAATATAGCCTGTCTTTTTCCTTAACCTATTTTAAACACGGACACACCATTGTTATCCTCAAGTCTCTTGTTACCTTTTGTTTGTTTCACAGACTTTAATGTAAGCATGTTGGCACTTATTAGTGACTCTTCCTGCTCTTGATCTATTTATGGAAAAGGTTTCAGTCAAGGACCCGTTCGCCACCATCCTGCTCTTACCGCGTTGCATAATGTTATTGTGAACCAGCTTATTCTACAGATGCTTCCTGCAACTGTTTTTGTGGTCCAAACATGTCCCACCTTGAATCCCACCTGGTGTATCGATTTTGAAAGATAGTAAATACACTCGCAGGCCACTTTATTAGGATTGTCTTGCACGTACCAGGTTGTACCCCTTTTGGCTTCAGAACTGCCTTAATCCTTTCAACAAGGAAACATTCCTCAGAGAGTTTGGTCTATATTCACATAATAGCATCACACAGTTAAAGCAGATTTGTTGGCTGCACATCCATGATGCCAACCTCCTGTTCCACCATGTCTCAAAGGTGTTCTAAAGTAGAGGCCATTTGAGGCCATTTGAGTCCAGTGAACTCATTGTCATGTTCAAGAAACCAGTCTGAGATGATTCCAGCTTTATGACACGGCGCCTTATCCTGCTGGAAGTAGGCATCAGTAGACAGTACACTGTAGTTATAAAGGGATGGACATGGTCAGCAACAATACTCAGGTATGCTGTGGTGTTGGAACCATGCTCAGTTGGTACCAAGGGTAATAAATATTTAGTTATTATTTCTATCAGCTGGAACTAGTCTGGCTATTCTCCTCTGATCTCTGAGATCAACAAGGTATTTCCGCCAAAAGAACTTCCACTCACTGGACGTTTTCTCTTTTTCTGACCATTCTCTGTAATCCTTACAGATGGTTGTGGGGGAAAATCACAGTATTTCAGAAGTTTCTGAAATACTCAGACAAGCCCATGTGGCACCAACAACCATACCACGTTTAAAGTCACTTACATTACTTTTCTTCCCCATTCTGATGGTCGGTTTGAACTGCAGAAGATCATATGGACCATGTCCATCCATCCATCTTCTTGACCGCTTTGTCCCTTTCGGGGTCGCGGGGGTGCCGGAGCCTATCCCGGCTACTGAAGGGCGAAGGCGGGGTACACCCTGGACAGGTCGCCAGTCTGTCGCAGGGCCGCAATCACACACCCATTCACTCTCACATTCACACCTAGGGGCAATTCAGAGTCACCAATTAACCTATGAAGCATGTTTTTGGACGGTGGGAGGAAGCCGGTTTTCCCCGGTGAAAACCCACGCATGCACGGGGAGAACATGCAAACTCCACACAGAAAGGTCCCAGCCGGGATTCGAACCGGGGCCTTCTCGCTGTGAGGCGAGAGCGCTAACCACTTGCGCCACCGTGCAGCCCATGGACCATGTCTACATGCCTAAATTCATTGAGTTGTTGCCATGTGATTGGCTGATTAGAAATGTACCTTAATGAGCGGCTGGAGAGGTGTACCTAATAAAGTGGACATTGAGTGTATACCTTAAATACTCCTTTTTTTCATTTTATGCTACATACCTATTTGTCTTGGTTTGTATTGTAAAACAATTATCGTTCTTTCCACAGGGAGAAGACTCTGATGAAGAAGACGTGTTTGCTATCAGCGACAAATGGACCTTTGAGTGGAGCAGCCGGCGTTGGTCCAGATTACAGGACATTGACTGTCTGCTTCAAAACCACAGAGAGGGTCAGACTTTCAGGGACGGCGTTCCTCTCAGAACCACAACAAGCAGCGAGAGTGTTCTGACGGACCTTAGTGAGCCGGAGGTCTCCTCTTTGCACAGTGAAAGCAGTGGGGGCAGCGCTCACAGAGGACTCAGCACGGAGGACTCTGACTGCTCCAACCGAACTGATTCTGCAGCTATGCCAGACTCTACTTCTCTCACAATGCCTCATATCCCTCCCAATTTTTCTCACTATGGCTCTTTACCTAACAAACACAGCAAGACGAGTCGCGCACGTGCCAAAGACTTCTTGAAACGCATGGAGACACTTGGGTCCAAAGGAACCTTAGGAA
Organism: Oryzias melastigma; assembly: GCF_002922805.2. Lineage (NCBI taxonomy): Eukaryota > Metazoa > Chordata > Actinopteri > Beloniformes > Adrianichthyidae > Oryzias > Oryzias melastigma. The sequence goes on along the minus strand of NC_050524.1, from coordinate 9,314,521 downwards.
AGAGTCAGAAGTTGGTCATCAGCGCCCCTGTGATGCAACAGGAAGCCCAGGCCCTTAAAACTCTACGGTGCGTCGAGATCATCAATGGAGCTCCAGAACCACCATCAAGCAAACTTTCCCCACCTCAGTCCAGCAGTGAGGGCAGCAGCCATTCTGGTGGCAGCACGGTCAGCACTCCCAGCCTGAAAGAACGAAAGCCTCACAGTGCCGACCACAAGCGGGGCGGCATGTATCTGGAGGACGTAGACATCTTTACAGGTACCGACATGAGCAAAGTCACAGAGCAAAACCGAAAAAATGACTTCTGCTCCTATGAAGACCTTGTGGTCCACATTCCTAAAGACCATAAACCGGGAACCTTTCCCAAAGCACTATCCATAGAAAGCTTGTCCCCAACCAATGGAACTACTATTAACTGGCATACTGGCAGCATGCACCTGGACTCCACACTGATTTCATGCAGGAAGGAGTCCAAACGTCCAACCCAGTGCTCCTCCAGAGGCAGCCGAGTCAGCATTTATGATAACGTTCCTGGCTCTCATCTGTATGCCAGCACTGGAGATCTGATGGATCTGGAGAAGGAGGACCTGTTTTCACACCTGGATGATATCCTGCTGCATGTCAATGGTCTACAGCAGATAGTGGATCATTGGTCCAAAAATGTTTTACCTGGAGGAGAAGGCCTCATCCAGGGAGACAGTGAGAGGGAAGAAGCAGGTTGTATGCAGTCTGCCAGTCAGATCACTTTAGACTTTGAAGGAAATTCCGTTGCAGAAAGTCAGACCACGCCGACTGATGTAGACCGTGACAAAGTCTCATTAGTTGAGGCAGAATCTGCAACACTCAGAGAGAGAAGAGATTCAGGAGTTGGTGCTTCTCTTACAAGACCTAAAAGGTGAGCTTTCTGAAAGTCTGCAGGGTCAACACAAGTTAATGCATTCTCACTCCCAACTCGTCATATATGGACGTATTGTTTGTTCCCCCTCTGCATACCTTTTTGGGTGTCGCCAACTCATTGTTTTTTGATGCACTGGCTCTTCCCAGCAAATCAGGGGTCCTTAACATCCAGGCTGCAAAACGGGACCTGTCTGAGGCCCGGTTGGTGCAGGACCACGACTAATTAGAGGTCCCCAACCCTCGGGACAGTAATGGACACAAAACAGATAACTGGTTAGGGTACCAGGTTACCGTTAGTGTACTGGGTTAGGGTTAGTGTACTGGATTAGAATTGGTGTACTGTGTGAGGGTTAGTTTAGGATTGGTGTACTGGGTTAGGGTTAGTCTACTGGATTAGGGTTGGTGTACTGGGTTAGAGCTAGTGTACTGTGTTAGTGTACTGTGTTGAACTGTTTTAGGGTTAGTTTAGGATTGGTGTACTGGGTTAGGGTTAGTGTAATGGGTTAGAGCTAGTGTCCTGTGTTAGGGTTAGTGTACTGAATTAGAATTGGTGTACTGTGTTAGGGTTAGTGTAATGGGTTAGAGCTAGTGTACTGTGTTAGGGTTAGTCTACTGGATTAGGATTGGTGTACTTGGTTAGGGTTTGTGTACTTGGTTAGGGTTTGTGTACTATGTTATCGTTAGTGTACCAGGCTAGGGTTAGACCACCGTGTTAGGCTTAGTGTACCGGGTTAGGGTTAAAGTACCATTTTAGGGTTAGAGTACTATGTTATGGTCAAAGTACAGAGTTAGGGTACCAGTATGCGTAATGGTCCTAGTCCCCTAACTTAGTACTGGTTCTGCGTCCATTACAACATCTGGTACTGCGTTCCGAGGGTTGGGGACCCGTGATTTAATCTGAACAGCCAGCATGTCAAAAAACGATAAGTTGGGAACACTCAAAACATCAAAACGTGAGGTGGAGAGAGCCCAAACCATACGTCCATATATGAATAGTTGGGAGCGAGAATGTGTGGCACAAGCACATTAACATATTAAATGATTTTGCTTTTTTTGTGTGTGTTAATGTATTTAGGTTAAGATGGCCCAGCTTTCAGATCTCCAATCGAATAAGCCACTCAGTTGCATCCCTGCAGATCACAAACCAGTCAGCAAGCCAACTGAGTTTGTTACAGAAGTTTTCTCTGCTGCGTCTTACTGCAATCATGGAAAAGTACTCCATGTCAAACAAGCACGGATGGACATGGTGAGTCTTGAACTGTTTTTATATATTTGTGTTCATTCACATTTGCTAAAAATCTAATTATGGTGCCTGCAATGCCTAATGTTCAAAAATGTGGTATTGGTGTCTCTTTAAGGTCTGTGCCAAAGTTTATGAAGAGAATGAAGGTACCAGACTATAAAGACAAAAATGTGTTTGGAGTGCCGCTCATAGTGCACGTGCAGCGCTCCGGACAGCCTTTGCCTCTTGGCTTGCAGCAGGCCCTGCGATACCTGAGGAGCCGATGTCTTGACCAGGTCAGAAGCAGTTGAGTCTAACGCTGCATTCACACCGAACGCAATTCATGCAGCAGAGGCGTCCAGTTTCAGTGTTAAGTTAATGGCAATCGAGTCGATCTAAAGTCTTCCGTACATTCTGAGTGAGCAATCCAC
>NC_050524.1:9308172-9310477 GCF_002922805.2 Oryzias melastigma | reverse complement strand
TTAGGATTAGAGTACTATGTTATGGTCAAAGTACCGAGTTAGGGTACCAGTATGCGTACTGGTCCTAGTCCCCTAACTTAGTACTGGTTCTGCATCCATTACAACATCTGGTACTGCGTTCCGAGGGTTGGGGACCCGTGATTTAATCTGAACAGCCAGCATGTCAAAAAAACACCAAGTTGGTAACACTCAAAACATCAAAAAGTGAGGTGGAGAGAGCCCAAACCATACGTCCATATATGAATAGTTGGGAGCGAGAATGTGTGGCACAAGTACATGAACATATTTTCTTTTTGTTTTTGAATAAAAACAACAAAAAAATGATTTTGCTTTTTTTTGTGTGTGTTAATGTATTTAGGTTAAGATGGCCCAGCTTTCAGATCTCCAATCGAATAAGCCACTCAGTTGCATCCCTGCAGATCACAAACCAGTCAGCAAGCCAACTGAGTTTGTTACAGAAGTTTTCTCTGCTGCGTCTTACTGCAATCATGGAAAAGTACTCCATGTCAAACAAGCACGGATGGACATGGTGAGTCTTGAACTGTTTTTATATATTTGTGTTCATTCACATTTGCTAAAAATGTAATTATGGTGCCTGCAATGCCTAATGTTCAAAAATGTGGTATTGGTGTCTCTTTAAGGTCTGTGCCAAAGTTTATGAAGAGAATGAAGGTACCAGACTATAAAGACAAGAATGTGTTTGGAGTGCCGCTCATAGTGCACGTGCAGCGCTCCGGACAGCCTTTGCCTCTTGGCTTGCAGCAGGCCCTGCGATACCTGAGGAGCCGGTGTCTTGACCAGGTCAGAAGCAGTTGAGTCTAACGCTGCATTCACACCGAACGCAATTCATGCAGCAGAGGCGTCCAGTTTCATTGTTAAGTTAATGGCAATCGAGTCGATCTAAAGTCTTCCGTACATTCTGAGTGAGAAATCCACAGACACCGTTCCCTATAGCGATCTTCCTAAAAACCTGGTAGCTCCTCCCACATGCGGAGGCAGCGTCAAACTCAGGCAGCTGTGCGGTGAAAGATGGGCGGGCCACACGAGTTGTGTTCGATATGAATGCACCTTAATGTTGCGTTCATACCGAACATGATTTGTGCGTCAGAGGCATCCAGTAAGTCTAGGTACAGATGAAATCCTGAGTCCTGCGGCACGATTTGAGTATCTGTCACTTTGCGTAAATCCAGCAGCAGCGGGATTTGAGCTTTGCAGTGTGATTTGGGCTTCGCGGCACATCAAACATCTGAACGTTGGTGAAGGCGACATGTTGTTTCACTGACCGATCTCATGAACCCAGACATAGAGACGTGATTACCATTATTTTTTAGAGCTCATCAAAATAAATCCAATCTTGCAGCATCATCTGTGTCTTTCACAGATTTTAGATGAGATTTACGCAGACACTGCTCCACGTAGCGATCAGGCTAATAACATTAGATGGTAGCTCCTCCCACACGTGTCTTGACAAGCATTAGGCAAATAGGACGTGCAAATCGCGTTTGGTGTGAATACAACATAGAGCTGTGTTATCATTTATTATTTTTTTGTTGCTCTGGCTTGATTGCCTCTAAAATTGTAAGCTAACGTTCAGGTGTATGCTCTGCAGGTGGGTTTGTTTCGCAAATCAGGTGTGAAGTCCCGAATTCAGGCCCTGAGGCAAATGAATGAAAGCTCTGCTGATAACGTGAACTATGAAGACCAGTCGGCCTATGATGTGGCTGATATGGTGAAGCAGTTCTTCAGAGATTTACCCGAACCTTTACTCACCAACAAGCTGGGGGAGACATTCCTCCACATCTACCAGTGTAAGTATTAGAATCTTTGAAGATTCGTACACATTTGATGCCCTTTGACGGTTATTCATAAGGGCATATTTAAGTAAAATCCTTCCTTTGACGTGTGCAGATGTGCCAAAGGACCAGAGACTGCAGGCCGTCCAGGCTGCAATCATGCTAATGTCGGATGAAAACCGAGAAGTGCTGCAGACGCTCCTCTGTTTCCTCAGCGATGTCACCTCGTCTGTGGAGGAGAATCAGATGACACCCATGAACATCGCCGTGTGCCTCGCCCCCTCTCTATTCCACCTCAATTTGCTGAAGAAAGACAATCTCTCACCAAAGTAATTTTTATACAGTGTTCTTTGTTACTTTGTGTCTGTTATTTTAAGCCTGTGCCATAAAAAGATAATGAGTTGGATGAATTGAATTACTTGCTGTAATTATCCTCACCTATGACTCCATAAAGCAATGCATGAAATCAGTTGCAGATTTTGAATAAGCCTGCAGAGTGCTGTAGATTATTC
>NC_050524.1:9303695-9308123 GCF_002922805.2 Oryzias melastigma | reverse complement strand
TTAATGTTTTATGAGATCACGCTGTGTGAAAAACAAAGCAAAGCTACTTAATTTACCATGTTGAAAACTGTTATTAAAAGGATCAAAGGGGTTTCCTGCGGTGAGGAAGAGGGTTTATATACTTCGTTTGCTAAAGATGTTGACCTGAAAACTTGCCTAATCACTCCTCTCTCCTCATAATCTTCAGGGCCATGCAGAAGAAATACGCCACCGGCAGACCAGACCAGAAGGACCTGAATGAAAACTTAGCAGCGACACAGGGCCTCGCTCACATGATCATAGAATGCAACCGTCTCTTTGAGGTAGAACTTTCCGTATTACTGTAATTTGGCTTCAAAATCTGTTCTTGCTGATGTTAGCAGTGAGCCTCACATGTCTGGTTTTAACCTTCATTAGATACCTCATGAGATGGTTACACAGTCGCGCAATTCCTATGTGGAGGCTGACTTACACGCGCCGACGATTCAGGAGCTGTGCAAGCAGCTGGAGGATGATGATGGAACGTATCAAACACACATGGAAGGAAGGCTCCAGAACCTTCTGAAAGAAGCTCGGGAGAAGTCTAAATCCTGGGTGTCATGCTGCAGCTCTGATAACACGGAACTTCACTATAAGAAGGTTTGTGTCTGTGGAATATTGCAGTGGTCCGTCGTTTATCGCAGGAGTTACATTGTAGTTCTATGTGTTTAAACCAGGCGTGTCATGCATGTTGAGCATATGGCGTTCACTAGAGCTGGGTTGATAAAATCGATTATTGATCAAAGCTTAATAGATCAATAATCGATCCAAAAAAGTAGAAATACATCTAACTCATAAGTGCTAAAGTCCATTAGCGGGATGTTAACATATAATGGGATTTCCTGTAGGACGGCTAATGCTAACATACATTTTCCAAAAATTCTTAAAAAAATATTTTTAAAGTATCCATTTGTGGTCTAAAACAGTTTTTTGCTCATACTTTCTTCTTCTTCTGGAATAAGGTGTAATGCTAGAGTGCGATCGCCACCTAGTGGCCAAACTGAAACGCCCTCCAGGAGAGGCAGAACAATTGTTGGAGCTTTGAGAATCCATGTAACACTGTATGCTATTGGCAATCTCATTATAATTTCACTAATAAATGTTACAGTACGTGAACTGCATCAGATTAATATGAATATAGATTATCAATGTTTTTCTAAACAAAGGTGTCTAAATGTGTAAACCCTGTAAACTCAAAATGGAATGAATCGAGTTAAATTGAGTGGATCGAAGGAATCGAAAAAAATCAGAATCGAATCAAGTCTGGATACCCAGCTCTGGTGTTCACACTGAACTGTCGATAGCAATTCAAGTACGTGTCCGCCACCTACAGTTAGAAGAGGAAACGTCAAAGTCTTGTGAATTGTGCTCCACTCTTTTTTTTTTTTTTTTTTACATATTTATTCCAATAAATGAAAGACTTTGGGTCACATACAGCTGGGAAAAAAGTATTTAGTCAGCCACCAGTTGTGCACTTCAAAATGACCTGTAATTTTCATCATACATAAACCTTAACTATGAGAGACAAAATAAGTGAAAAAAATAGAATATCATATTGTCTGATTTTTTAAAATAATTTATTTGTACATTTTGGTGGAAAGTAAGCATTTGGTCACCTACAAACAATCAAGTTTTCTGGCTCTCAAAGACCTGTAACGTCTTCTGTCTGTCCTCCACTCGTTACCTGTATTAATGGCACCTGTTTGAGCTCGTTATCTATATGGAAGACACCTGTCTACAACCTCAAACAGTCACACTCCAAACTCCACCAAAGAGCTGTCTAAGGACACCAGAAACAAAACTGTTGACCTGCACCAGACTGGGAAGACGGAATCCAGCCGTGCACAAAGTGCAATAATTTCTCATTATGATACATTTTCAAATGGTTGGCACTTTTGTGACTTAAAAAGGACGCCATCCATACGTCACTACCAAATCAAAGGTCCCCAAATAGTCAAAGTTCAGCTGTTTTAACTTTCAACGTACGTAGAGCCTGAAAACAGTCGATTAAACTTAGAAAGAACACCTGAAATACGCTTTTATACGCAAATACGTAGACTTTTAATTGGAAGTGGTCGCTTAAACACATGTTGGAGAGGCCAATACACAAAATTCTCAAAGTTTTCATCTTTATTTTTTCCAATTAAGATAGATGTTTCATAGCTGTAAACCCTCACAACAGACTGAACACTTTTCTCAGACAGACATTAACATTTTCACTCTGTTCCCTCTTGTTTAAATGCTTTTTAAGTTGAAACCTTCATAGAATGAAATGAAAGATTTATGTAAGTCTGATAACAATTAATGATGATGATTGACGATAATCAATGAGTATTATATATTTGTTACATTATGTATGATTGATGTTAATGTTTACTGAAATCATGCAGGAATGTTTTTTGGGATTAATCAATAATCAATTGGTACAAACCATATAAAATCAATATATTGTGAATTTTGAACCGATTTGACCATAAAGGGTTGTGTTTCATTCAGGTGGGAGATGGGAACCCCCTGCGACGCTGGAGAGTGTCAGTGGAGGTGGAGGCGCCACCCTCTGTGGTGTTGAACCGAGTGCTGCGAGAGCGCCACCTGTGGGACATGGACCTGCATCAGTGGAAAGTGTGTGAGAGCCTTGACAAACAGACCGAGGTGTTTCAGTACGTCCTCAACAGCATGCCCCCTCATCCCAGCAGGGACTTTGTTGTTCTCAGGTTGGAGAAGACACAAACAAAATAATACAATCCAGACATCAATATTAGGATAATTTATGATATCCCTTCTGATTGCTTAAGGTCGTGGAGGACAGACTTGCCAAAAGGAGCTTGCTCCCTGGTTTCCGTGTCCGTAGAGCACGAGGAGTGCCGTACCATTGGAGGGGTGCGCGCTATAGTCCTGGAGTCCAACTACCTGCTTGAACCCTGTGGCTCAGGAAAATCCAGGCTAACCCACCTTTGCAGAATTGACTTAAAGTAAGTTCTGCATAAAACTTCCAATGACTTTATCTCTTCAAAGACATGTATAATTTTAGATGAATGCCTTCAATAATTGAGTTCACCGTCTGCTTTCAGAGGACGGACTCCAGACTGGTACAACAAAGCGTTTGGCCATCTCTGTGCTGCAGAAGCTGCTCGAATCCGCAACTCCTTTCAGCCGCTAATCTCTGATGGCCCAGAGACCAAAATCTGAACTGCCTCTCTCTGCCAGTCGTGTCTGTGCAGCCTTGAGATCAAAACTGAGCCTTTGACTCATGGCGAGCAGGCAGCTATTCACACAGGACCCAAGAACAAAAGCACAGTTCAAATGCTCTGAAAACAATTGTAAGCCTGATGCAGAACATCCCAAAAAGGTGCATAATTATTCATTCTGCCAATGTTTTTTTTTTTTTTTTTAATTTTCACATTATTTACCATCACGTTGCTAAGCTTTTATGTAAGAATAATTATAAGATATAATTATTTTCCTCAATGTCTAGGACATTTAAGCTCAAATGCTTCTGAGAAGCTGGAATATGTTATTAATTTGAGATTTAAAACTATCATTATTATGATGTACACTGTAAATATATAAATATGTGTGTGAATATCTTGTACATGGAATCCTTTGTTCATATTGTGTATATGTAAAGGTAGCTCATATGTTAACTTCCTCTATATATTGATTACATCCCTTGTTGGACTCATGGTACATGATTGTAAGCTGGTTTTACTTGGTTCAGTATTGACTTTGGGCATAATTTTATTCAACTTTGACCTCCATTGGTTGTGAAACGTGATGACTTAAGGTTTGACTTGATCATACCTGTTTGAGGGTACGTTATTATACACTCAAGTAAAGCAGACAATGATTTTTACAAAAATAAAACTGTTAAAATCAAACTGTTTGTTCTGGTGTTTTATCCTAAGGAAACATTAAAAACAATATGTGACTAACTAGGGTTAGAGAGTCCATTATATCCTGTTTACCCATAGTTAGTGAGTCAACAAATGACAACACCTGATGTTAAGAGAAAAACATTTAATACATTTAAGTTTATCTCAAAGAAATGTAATTAAAGAACCAGTTCTTGTTGAGTTCCTGATAGTTCTGACCATCATTGTAGAGTTTATATCCAGTCATATTTTAGCTATGTTGTGTTTTTAATTTCTATAATACGACAGAGTAATAGGGCCAGTTTAAAAACAAGTAAAGATATTTTAAATTACGACTTTAAAGTCGTAAATTTACAAGAAAAAAAGTTGTAACTGTTATATTATGAGAATGAAGTCGTACATTACAACTTTAGGTTATAGGCTAATTTTTGTGTTTTTTCTTGTAAATTTCTGACTTTAAATGTCAACATTTATAACTTTCAAACTTGTGAATAAATGGGATAAAAGACATAAATTCCCAATGAAAAAAGTCATAAAT
>NC_050524.1:9294918-9303476 GCF_002922805.2 Oryzias melastigma | reverse complement strand
TCATTCTTGCGTTTATTTTCATTTTGTGCTTGAAACAAAAAAATTACAATAAAAAAATGTGTAAACTTATGACTTCAAACCTCAGTTTTCAACTATTTTTCCAAATTTATGAAATGAGGACTGCAACAAAAGTAATATTATGAGGTTTAATAGACAAGTTTTTTGATAATTAATGAATTTTTTCCCCATATTTATGACTTTTCTCTAATAAATTTGGCTTTTTTTCAAAATTGTATGTTTTTTTTCTCATGAACTGATGAGTTTTAAAGTTGTAAATTTATTACTTTGAATGTAAAAAAAATGTATAATTTTAAAAATCGTAAATTTATGAGAAGAAAAAGACTCATTTATGAGATAAAAATAAATTTTAAAGAAAAAGTAATAAATTATCGAAAAAATGTTTTCTGTAAAATCATTAAATATAACTTTTTTCGTTGTCCTTATAGTAAATTTACAAGAAAGTTGAACATTAATGAGGTTTAGTTTTTTACATTTTTTTCTCGCAAATTTGCAACTCTAATCTTATAATATTACTTTTTTTTTGGTGACCCTAATACTCCATCGTACTTTAAAATCTGCCCAAGATCTTCAGAATTGAAAAAGCACGTTGCAAACTGCTGTTTACAGTTGTTACTCTGGAAAAAAAAGAAAATTCTAAATATGTTGAGAAGGATGTTGGCAAGTGCAAACATTTAATCACTACAGGTCAAACAGTGGTTACTAAACCTTGTTCCAGCACCTCAAATGAATTCTCTAAACAGAAAGTACGGTGCATTAAGTGAACCAAACAGTCAGATAAGTCAATTCAGCTCATTTGAAGCTCACTCATAAGGCTCCTGACTGTAGCTGTAACTTTACAACAATCCATCATGTGGTGGAGCTTATAGTTGATTAAAGTCAAAACAATTTGACAAATCTTTGAGCACCGTGCACTGAAAATCCGTTCAAGCGTCATGCAATAGGTACGCCTGATTATAAGGTAATTTTTGAAAATAATCAAAGGATTTAAAGTGTTTCTTAAAATTTCAAGAGTAACTTAGTTACCTCAGATCTGATTTTGGTTAGATTTACAAATTTATGTAAAAAAATGCAGTTTTTCTCTTTTTTTATTCGTGCCAAAAACACAAAAGTTCATGTATTTTTTTCATCATAATGGGGACAATAACACTTAAATAAAGCTATGCCGTAAAGCCTAATGTAAGACTTTTAGGGGTTGTTATCAGTGAGAATTTGACCTAAAAAACTCTTCAAAGGATGCAGAATAGATAAGTTGATTCTGCATGAATTCTTGAATGATAGAAGGAATAAAAAAAAGTGTAATCAAAGACCTATAGGTGTAAAATGAAGTGGCAGCCACTGCATTGTTCAAACAAGAGCAGGTACACCTAATCATTGTTTGGCAACTTTTCTAACAAAGCTGCTAACTATAGTTTTTCTCAACCCATTCTTCTGTTGAATATATGTATTTTTTAGACACACAAAACACATCTTCAAATAGAAATCGTGGAGCTACAAGAAGTATTTGGTTGGACCGTAACATTTTATAGACAAAAGTTGTACAGATAGAACTTTCTATCATTATAAATGAGACAAAAATGAAAAGGCTGTAGTTATATCGGAAACAAGTGAAAATTGCAAAGAGGCTAAACTGTAATTTTCTGCAATTGGGTTTGTTTTTGCCTAAGAAAGCAGGAAGAATAACAACTGAAAAAGCCAAAGGAATATTAATGAAGAACAAACAAAACATTTTCAGAAAAAAATAAATATATACTAGTTTTTTTTGTTTTTCCAAACACTTTTATTTAAATATAAAGCTGAAGTGTAACTGATGCAGACGGGAATGAAGTTACAGACCCACTGGAACAGGAATCCTCTCCTTCTACTCCAAAGTATTCAGATGATGAAAACGTCCTTTTGCTGAGTAAAAATAAAATCTTAGAAGCAGAAGCAAACATTGCTGAGTTAACAGAAGTTCTGTACAGAAAGTAATAACACACCACGGTTGGATGGTCTTCCAAAGGGATATTACTCTACTTTTTGGGACCAACTTCAGATTATGCCATGAAGTTCTTAAAGAGTCCATCATATTTAAATATATCTAAAAATATTGTGGAAAAAAAAGCATGATTTATAGAATTGGAGGGCATTTACTCTGTTTGGGGAGGACGCTAAAATTGAATCCAAAGATAATTTTTTACTTAAAGCAGTAGAAATGGAACATATTTTTCTGTGAACCAGAAATTTAAATAATGGGCTGAATAACAGGATAAACATGAATTGAACACTCTGAAACAATTTCTTTTTAAACTTTGAAAATGTAACTTTTTAACATAATTATGAACTAGCACTTCTTGCGATGATGTTAGTGTGAATGCTGTAACCTGAATTTGGCTGCTGAAGATGCTGCAATTGATAGATAAAAATGCTAAAGCTGATAGCTAGCTACAATATTAGCTAAAAGCTAAAATATTAGCTAAATGCCAAATTAGTCTAAAAAAATAAAATAAAATAAAAAATTTGGTTAGCCAAAACAGCTAGCGTGTAGCTGAAATATTAGCTAAACTTCAAAAAACAGAAAAAAGAGCCTAAATTAGCCAAATTAGACTAACTCCTAAGCACCTTAAAAAAATAAAATTAAAAAAAGCCCAAATTAGCCAAAACAGCTAGCATGTTGCTGAAATATTAGCTTAACTCCAAAATAGCATAAAACAAATTAGTAAATGCCACAAAAGTCCAAGAAGCTGTGCGTAACTGTTAACACATTTATGAGTAATAAAAACAGACAGAAATGTTATTCCAGAATAAATCAACTTAAACCTCAAATAACTTTCAGTATTTTACTCTTCATAAAAATATATTCTGTCAAAATTACACAAGTTAAACATAAGTGCTAGATAACATCGGGCTATTAATAACAATAAAATAAAATCATCTGGAAGGCCGGATATAACCACCCGCCTTGACTTTCCCACCTGTGACCCAGAATAAAACTACCTAAATATTAGCCGGCGTTTCATGTCAATAAGCCGACTGAACATTTAACACCAGCTGGAGCTTGAGAACTTTTCCCCCAAAAAAGTGGTTTATGTGGAAAATAAAAGACAGAAAAGTTACAGTATGTTAAAGATGTTGTTTTTTAGCGTCACCACAACACCTCAGGTGTTGTTAAAGATAAATAAAAGGGTAAATTTGAGCCGTGAGCATGGATGATGGAACAGTTTATTTCACTCTTCATAAAGATTGTGGGCTTTGATGTAACTGTGGATTGATCATTTATTTGACTTTCAACTGACTTTTGAAGACCAAGTGTGTTCGCCAGAGGATACTACAAGAGGGGGATTAATGAGGGGTGGTTTTTTACTGTGTAAAATTCAGGATTTGAAAAGCAAGAAATAAACTAAAAGGGTTAAATGATGAGACAATACATGTTAATCATGTTAATTAATAACTTCCCTTGAAGATCACTTTAAGGGAAAACCTAATTATTTGTTACAAGCTATGATAGTCTGTGACAGGAAGTGTCTCCACCCGGGCCAGACATGTCTATGTAAACACCAAACGCCCCCCTCACCTCATGCACGACTCGCACCTGCATCTGTTTGGTCTGATTCTACTCCAGTTCCAGAACCAAACCAAAGACACAACCGGTAAGAACTGATGATGAGTTTATGTTGAGAGAATCTTCATTAAACTCCTGAATCTTAATGTTAGTTCTAAGTTAAATCAAACAGCATTTTGATTTGTGTTTGACATGTTTATTGAAATCAATCTATTTCTTTCTCTGAAGGTTTTTAACCTGTCATTATGGTCATCATCTGTCTTTATCGAGCAACTAATCTGCTGAAATAAATGGAAGATCAAAGCAAAGGGGATGAGTTGATTTGATTGGAAATATCGAGTTGGACAGGAGCTGGAGGAGAGCAAAAGGCTCAAAATGTATTTATTTAGTGATACTATAGTGGTGTAGAGGTCAGCACTTTCACCTCACAGTGAGAATGTCCAGGTTCGAATCCCTGCTGGGACCTTTGTGTGGAGTTAGCATGTTCTCCTCACACCAAAAACATGCTTCATGAGATAGTTGTAATCTCTTAAATTATTCTTAGGTGTGCAAATGTGTGGTCCATTTAGAATGACCTGCTGAGGTTGTACACCAGGAGGTGGGATAGGCTCCAGCAACTCTGACTCCAAACAGAATTTCGTGGAGTATTTTTGTCTTAAATTTTTTTTAGTTGAAATATAGTTGGAAAATTGTATAATTTTGGTATTTAAGCTTAACGGGACCAAAAAAAAAATTGTAAAAAGAACAACATAGGCTAACTTTACAACACTAGTGTGTCTTTTATCCTGATCGTATGTTTGAGTTGTTGAACCACAATGGCAAGTGTATTATATTATTAAGAACATGAATAAAAATAGGAGAAAAATGACATTAAGGCATGAATTGGATGACCTGCCACTGCAAAAACCTGACAGACTAAATCCTCACTCAGTCCACATCATTATCACTTTTCCAGCACTGCAGTTAATTACATGCTTGAAGTATTTGAACCTATTGTGTGTCATGTTGAGTAGCTCCAAATATGACACATTTTAAGTACCTTTTAGTTATTTTAGATGAGTAGAAAATGGCTGTTCACAAAGATTATTTTAACAAGAAAAAAATTAGACCAGGAATACTTTTTTGTCTGTCTGGTTATTATAGTGCTGTCACCATGAAGCTCTTAAATTATTTTCACATCTGGGTGCTGCACAGTTTTATCACTGCTTTAGATCTGGCTTAAAATGTTGATCTTTGTAGATGATACACTTCAGTACATTTCAGATTTTGTTTTGTAGTTATTAACCAATCATTAGATAGACTATAAAATGACCTGATACAGTCAGATTTTTCATTTGACTTAATTAATTTAAGTTAAATGTACTAATCTGGCATCTCTTTTGCCTCTAAAGTCTCTAATGCTTAAGATATGAGGATTTTTTGTAAAAATTAGATTCATTAAATGATCTCATTTGTTATTGTTGAGCATCAAGTTAAAACTTTGAGAGTTTTTGTCGTCCTCTGATACATTTAAAGAAGATTGACTTTCTTTGGTGTGATTTAGGACTCAGAGGAACACAGCAACAGCACAACATGCTCTGGGATTAGAAGGACCTCTACTGGGCATTTGAGAGAAAGATGCAAAAAAAAAAAAAAAAAAAAAAAAGAAAATCCAAAATGAAGGAACATCTGACCTTTAAAGTTAATGATCACTAACTGTTGATAACTTATAAAGACCCTTGTTTTTGTTCCCTTTTAGAGCATATCAGATAAACCTATTTTGAATATAATAAACCCAATAAATATCTTTTTAGTAACTACAGAAACATTTTCCCTGTAAATATTCGTTTATAATAAAGCCTGCACTTGATCTGACCTGACTGGATTATCCAAAAATGTCAAATGTAATAACTCAGTAGTGGTGGGATGATAAAAGTTAGCTTCCTCCAACTCTTTTTCAAGCAAAAAATGAAGCTCGACTTGATTTAATCAATATTCACGATGTTTAATAAATCAAATGTGACTAAAGAGTTATTCTAATCAATGTATTTCATTATTTCTGTCATGATTTTGATAGATCTGTGAGATTGCTTTATATCGTCTACAATAAATTCTTGAAATAAATCAATTTAAATTAAATGTTTGTACAAAAAGAACCCCAAAGTAACTTAAATCTGTGCTTATTTATGTTTTATGTCATGTTGTATTGTGAACACAACTTGTGTAACTGATAAATATTCTTGTTTAGTACGTTAAATGTATTTTTTTAATGATAAAAATATGAAAAATTGTCATTTGTTTCTTCAAAAAGCCATTAAGGTCGCTAAAAATAATATGGGAGATGTACAGTTTTTGGAAGGGGCGGAGCTAGAATATTTGGAAGGATGGCAAAATTATTATGTAGGCCTATTTCTAAAAGTTTTTTTTTTAATATTCCTTTTTAAAATTTTCGTTTTGATGAATATTTGTCATTAATATTGACTAAAAGGGTTTTTGCTGGTCCCCCCTGTAGCTCCGCCCCTGTTTTTGGAAACGGTTTGATAGTTCTTCTTTTTTTTTTTTTTAAGCCTCCAGGCTGTTGATGTGGGACAGACTACCCGGGAGGAGCCACCTGTCTCCGCGGCGGCGCACAGGCGCGCAGCCGCAGGTAGGGGGCGGCACTATGGCGATGAGCGCAGCACCAGGCGCGCGCATTTACGCATTCGCTTTGGCAGCCCGGGTCAGTCCGCTCTGGTAATTGGCCGGAGCTGACTAACAACAGCAGACTCACTTGCTTGGAAGTCTCTAGAGTGAATTTCTTGTTTCTATTGATGCTCCCCCTGAACAGAGACCGCTTGAACAACCCTTATATGTAAAAGAAAGAAAGATCCACTTGAGGGAGACGAGCCCGAGAGCGCTCACAATGCCGGGCTCGGTGTCGCTCTCGGACCGACAGCCTCCATCAGGTCACGGGAAAGACGCGGCTGCGTCCCCCGCTGCTCCAGCTCCGATGTCCGGCGCAGCCTCCGCGCTCCTCCCGGCCGGGATGAGCGCCGCCTCTGCTGCTGCGTTTCCCATCCGGAACATGAAGATGAAATTTGCTGTTCTCAGTGGACTTATCCAGGCTGGAGAGGTTAGCAACCGGGATATTGTGGAAACGGTGCTGAATTTGGTAAGTGGAGCCTTTTTATAGTGTGAATCAACATCCCAGATACAATCAAGAGTTGGAGATTTTTTCAATTTCCAATCACTTTAGTCTTTGTTTGAACATTTTCACCCTCATTAGAACAAGAATGAGCTGGAATAAAAGCTCAAAAGTCACTTCCTCTGTGTTTTTATCAATCTAATTGCTTTGCCTGCAAGTGCATCACTTCAAATGATATTTTTTTTTATGTGTTTCTGTATTGAATAAGAGCTGAAATCGCCCCAGAACACCTGATGCTGCTCCTGTTCATTTATTTGATTTTATTTTATTTTAAAGCATCCTAGTGGCTACTTGTGGGAATGTGAGGATCTCAGAGCAGATTAATTCTGATTTATCATGAAGTGGATGAGATCAAGTTCGTAAATGAAGCCAGGGTAGTCTTTTGGTGCAGTTTAAATAAAAAGAAGAAGAAGAAGAAGAGGCTCTTCATGCTGTGTGCTTTGACACCCTGCAGGATTAGAGTCTGTTTGCAATAGCTGGCCTGTCCTTGTTGGCACCAGAGATTAATTACTACCTGTTGTAGCTCGACAGAGACCCACTTTGTGGAGCAGAACAAATTGTGGCCCTTGGCGTGTTCAGACAGGAGTCGTACAGCAGGAGCTGGAGTCGGTGACATCTGGCCCCTTCAGACTTTGCACACCGGTTTGCCCAAGACGCGATCAGAGGGGATTGCAATGAGTTTTTATTATAAATTGCCGGAAAAATGTCAAATTTATTTGTATCATATAGACTTTTTTTTCTTTTTTCCTTCAAAATTTACTTTATTCTATTGACCTTCTGAGTTTTGCTCCTTGGGCCATGTTTGTTTTAAAGGTCAGCCATGCTCTGAAATATACAAGTCACACATTTTCTAGTGACGGCGTTTGTGAAAGACTGTTCTTTTAGTTTTTGATGTGGTTTTTGAAGTCAGTTTATATAAAATTGTTTATATTCTCAAAAAAAGTTGAGTATCAGCCCAAGATGGAACTTATTTTTTAACTTTTTTTCAAATTAGTTAACAGAATTTAGATTTTTTTTTTGGCAGTTTGCACAAAAATCTCCTCAAAAGAACAAATTATTGCCAGTTTTAACAATTATCTTTAGTTTAAATCTCATAGTTTAATCTAAATTAAGTGCAGCATCAGATTTTTGAATGTCATATAAAAATATTTTAGATTGAAAATAACTTAAGCATGAACCTTTCCAACATTATCCTTAATATTTGCTAAGAATTGGAAAGCAGAAATCTATAATTGTCATTATAAATAAATCCCTCATTGAAGCAGCACCAACAGACAAGAACATGAGTCAGCTTTTATAATCCAAGTGAAAGTTGTCTTGGTTCATATTCAAGAATCCTCTGTTTGAGATTATGAAAAGCGCTCGGCTGGCTTCAGTTAAATCGTGTCAATCAACGGCGAGGTTCTCGCATGCTGCTGATAACCGGCTGTCTGACGGAAGAGCAATTTAAGGCGGTGATTTAGGGACAACAAAGTAGTCTCTTCCTCCTGTAATTGTGTTCCTGTTGATAGTGGGTCTCGATTCAGCAGCATCTGGAGATTCAAAATCGCAGATATCTAGACTTTTGTCTGGGAAATCGCACCAGATTCTGAGAACTGAAACAATCCTGTAAAGCGAGTCTCCAAACGTTTTCTTGTGAGGGCCACATAACTTCTGACGTGGCGCCGGGGTCAGTTTGTAGCAAAGTTTGGTACAAAAGAGGTGTAAAAATCGCAGGATGTGTCTAAATGTAAGCATTTCTGGGTTTCCAAAAAGGGATATTAATAACCCTTTCTAAAATATTCACAGAAAAAAGTCAGAAAATAAAAAAATAATCCTTTTATTGAGGTAGTCTAA
>NC_050524.1:9273614-9294877 GCF_002922805.2 Oryzias melastigma | reverse complement strand
ATATATATATATATATATATATATATATATATATATATATATATATATATATATATATATGTATATATATATGGACATTTCCCCCCTTTTCTCTCTTGTTTAAACTCTCAAAGTTCAAAACTTCCTAGAAAATAAGTCCAGTTTTATAGAAGGAAAATAAATATCTGATCATGATTAGAGCTGCACAAACTGCAGAAGGCTGGAATCAAAATTCCCATTCATTGTGGATCTCGACGATTGCATGGCCAGACTCAGGTGGGGGGGAAGCTTGGGGCAGGGGGCCAGGCAAAAATTTGGAGGTGGGCCGGATCCAGCCATAGTATAGGGGCACCTGCTGCAAAGTTTTAAAAAAAAAAGTTTAATTCATATTTCTAAATATTTTCAGTTTTTCTCATACTCTGTAAAAAGTGAAACATTGTATTAATTAACAGAACTCCTGTAATTATATTTAAAAATATTAGTTTTATTCAATTTTTTTTTCATTGATTGTTTATGCAACTCAAAAATGTAATTTGAATTGTAATTTAGAAAAAAAATATAATTTGATAAAAACAAATAATAAAAACAAAAAACAAATTTAAAGCTAGAATTTCTCTACTTGGAATGGATTATATAGATTATAAGCGATATCGATTATATTTACATTTTTTAGCAATGTTCCCAGTGGCTGTTTTTAGCCAAAATCCAAAAACGTGTGTCACTTTCTAGGACATATTTTCTGCAAAGCGGCAGGAGTTCATTAGAAGTACACTTCTGAGTTGTGGGCGGGACCATCGGTGAGGAGTAAGCCTGCACTCATTTCCCATTATCCCTTTGTTTACATGTTCTCCTGCTAGCTAGCAGCCCCTCACAACCCCAAGCTAGCATTAGCCGCGACAAAAATGGCGAGCAGTATCTGAGCTACCTCGCCGTACAGCCTTGAGCCGGATGCCGGCTCAGACGAGGCTGCAAACGGATGCGGAGCAACGAGCTCAAAGGTTTTCAAGCTGCATTTTTTTCGTTTGATTCAACACAATTAGAAATGCATTTTAAGCTCAATTTTCTTATATATCATGAGAAAAATGCCACAATGACATGTTAAATACACACAAAAAAACAGCGTTTTCAAGAGTGTTTTGTCTGATTGACAGATTTATGAACAGATATATTTAATTTGATAAGTGTTTGTGGAACTTTGCAAGATTCTTTATCATGTTAAATGTATGAAAAGAAAGGGGGAAAAAAATATTCGTCACATGAGAGATGTAGTGTTTAACTGAAAATTTCTATTTATTATTTCAGACCTGTTTATTTTTTGGGGATTAAACTAGTATCATATTTTGGTTTATTTTACATGCATTGTCATTATTTTAAAACACGTCTCATGCTCTAAATTAGATTTGTTGTACTGGTCATTAAGAAAAAAAAACTCCTTTATTTATTTTAAGGTACTTGTGTGGTTTGAGTCCCTATAAAAAATAAAAATTTAAAAACGTTTCCTTTTTTTTAAAGGATATTAGAAAATGTTCCATCAATAGAGGTTTCCAGTTCCCATCTGGATATTTTCAGAGGTTAATGTAACAACAAATCGAAAAATATTTTGTTGTAGCAGCTACTATTCAAGTGACAGAATGATCACAGTGACCCACTATTCCACAGATGTTCCTCCATCAGCCCAACAGCAAACAGGATTTCACAGAGCAAAGCAGCTGGATTGCAGACATCACAGCAACAGATTTTCTGAAAGCCTTAAAGTTTTTATAGATTTTTAAAAGCATTTTTCTTCACAACAAACACAGGTTATATATATATGTTTTTTCAAACTTACTTTTTATGAAATTGGCTTCCTCCTCAGACACTTCCTCATCATTGCGGTGCAGACTTTACACATAACATTTTCATCATTACAGGGCGGTTAGAATAAATTTACATAGCATAACAACGGACTGGGTTTGTCCTGAAGCTTATCAGTGCCTCCACACAGACCTGTCCTGAACTTGTGCCAATTTAGCACAGTTTTTTAACACCTACCCTACAGTCTTCTGCCTGCTGAATGCAAGGATAAAGTTAGCACCCCGGAGTTTTGGAGACAAACTCATAAAAGTAAAGTCAACATGTTGAAATATTCCTAAAACCTGTGTTCTTGTTTATTTCTTAGTCAATGTGGCATTTAGTTACTATTAAACTACTGGTTATTCACATTCTTGAATAGTGTTCACACTAGACTAGCAGGGAGGGGCTTCTTCCTACTCTATTACAATTTATGAAGGACCTGGTGTCATGTCATTCCAGCCGAGCACAAACTGCAAATTTTAATTTCTCCTCCGTGATCAATTTTCAAACAATTGGCACTTTTGTATATTAAAATGTGTGCTATCCATGTGTCACCACCAAATCCAAGTCCCTGATTGGTCAAAATTCAGCTGGTTTACCTTCCAATACATGTTCAATTGATGTATTTTGTATTTTGCGACACATAAACCTGAGTTTCAACCGCGGAAGCCTGAAACGCTCATATATTTAGGCTAAATCCAAATTCTACGGCCTCTCCCTACCCCAACATTACGCCCTCAAAACGAAGAGTGATGGAAAAATGATATAACTCTTGACAAACCTTCAATGTATGCATGTTTTTATAGCCCAAAAATGGTTTTAAAATGAGTGTAGCTACGCCTGAACGCAAGAACGCCAAACCGCACTTTTACATGAACTTTTCATCGGAAGTGGTCTCTTGAGCGCACTTTGCCGAGGCCAGTGTGAACGTAGCTTTAGACTTTTGGATCCCATTAGTTTCAAAAGAGGACTGCTATGCGTATTTTAAAAAGAAGAGGTCTTTGGAAAGCGAATAATAAAGATTTGAAAGTGAATACTTGCATGTCATTTTCTAAATACAGACAAGGAGGAAGTGTTAAAAGTTAGGGTGACTGTTTGGGTTAATACAACAAATGGTTCCTAATGGGTGTCTGCTGTCCAACACTCCTCCTACAGAGAACTAAAGGGACTTTGAGTTTTATATGTGCGACCAACAACGTTTAGCCTTGGACGCATTTAAAATACTTATTAGGTGTGGCCAACATAAATTTCCATTCGTCTTTATGCTGGGCGCACATAAATACCTGCGAAAAACATCAGCCTAAAGATGTATTTGTAATACAAAAACATGCATGAAATAGTCTGTGGTCTTTTGGTGGTTGTCTGGAAGTGTCTGCTTTCAATTATTGAAATTAAGCAGAATTTGCTCATTTGAACTGAAAATGTTTTTGTGAACTCTGGAACATCTCAGAATTTCTTGGAAAACTCTATACTACAGTTAAGACATTATGTGTGACATGGTAATAGGACCACCAAAAAATATATATATTAATATATAAAATTTGTAAATTTACAAGAAAAAAAAGAAATATACAACTTTGAATCTCATATTTTTTCTATTTTTTTGTACATTTAAAAGATTAGGACCACATAAGAAAAAAAAATAGTATTACAAGATTAAAGTCAAAGTGAACGTACAGTCTAGCAACTGAACATCATGTACAGCAGCAGACCGAATTCTTGTGTGACTCATTTTGGTCAAACTGTTTTGGATTTGAACAGGTTAGCTGAACGTTTATTGATAACGTTACAAATGTTTGGAAGCTCCGAAATGCCCCATGACTCTCATGTTTGAGCACGCCTTCGATAAACGGACAACTTAGGTGTGTGTCTTGTAAATGTACCGGTATGCCTTTTTTATCCTACATTTATATTATTTTTGTTCTTGGAAAATTATGTTTTTCTAATAAATTTACAACATTTAACGTAATACATTTAGAAATCTAAAACAAGTAAATATATTTAAAAAAACATACATTTAGCCAATGACTTTTTAATCGTCTTAAATATAACTTTATTCTCAGAATTTAACAGTTACGCCATTTTTCTTCAAAGTTTATGTCCTTAATGTCTGAAGAAAAAGTGTTTTTGTTTGTAAATTGGTCCTAATTCTGTATATGTGATTGACATGTTTTAGAGTTGTACATTCATTACTTTAAATGTCGTAAAATTACCAGCTCAGGGGCCATGTGGTAGAGTGGCCGCCCTGAGACTGGAATGTCGTGAGTTCAAATCCAGGCCGAGTCAAACCAAAGACTTTAAAAATGGGACCCAAAGCCTTCGTCCTTGACACTCAGCTGTAAAAGGGTTGGTTGGTGGGAGGTTAAACCGAAAAATGGTTCCCGAGTGTGGCTGTGTCTGCAGCTCACCCCTCCCCCAAGGGATGGAGAACAAATTTAGTGCACTTGCATGACAACTAATGGGACTTTAACTTAAAAACAAGTAATTCTACAAGAAAAAATGCATAAATATACAATCTTTTTTTATGGTATTTTTGTAAAATGTATGTGGTTTTATGTCTTTATGAATAAAATTAAAAATACTTGGAATGAAGTGAGACATGGAGGTCATTGAAAAACCACATTAAATATGTTTTTGCCACTTTCAAAGAGCATATGTACAACATCATGTTGCTATTTTAATCACAACTAATCAGAAGGGCTGTCTCATAAAATGTAGATAAAGTGGTACATTTTCTTAAATTCTCCTTCCGTTTATGATGTCCTTCCAGTCAGTGTAAAAAAAATATATTTCTTTATATGGATTTTTTTTTTTTTTTTGGACACCATCACCATCCAATTTTAAATATCCATTAGCGACTGAAACATCTCAGTGTTTCCCTCTCTAGTCGAGCATTTGAAGTTCTAGAAAATGGATTGCTTAATAACCTTTGGAATGATGAGTGGCCTTCCTGCGAACTCCATGTGTGGGTTGATGAAAGGTCGTTAAGAATCCTGCTAAGTGGGAAAGGTGCTAATCCCCGCGTGGAACCTGGAATATGAGATAGTTTGTTTGCCCAGGATGAAATGACAAGCAAGTGCCATGTATGCAGATTCTTTTTAATATATTTCACTCTGCATAGTTGGCATAAAAACACAAATTTGATTGAATCCTGCAGCACAAGTTGTTTTTTTTTTTTTTTCCAAACAAGCTGGAGTTCTTGTCTTTAGGCTCAGGTGTCTCACCTGCAGCTCTGCTTGTCTTCTTGAAATGCTCCAAACTGATTGTGATGATTAAAAGAGTTCAATCATCTTAGAGCAGGCAAATTATGCAGCCTGGTTTGCAGATTTTTTTCTTTTTTCTGACATGATACACTTTGGTTCCACAACTGCAAAGCATTAACACAACAGCACATTGAAAGAAGTGGAAAAAACAGATACTGGATAATGGAGTAAATTCCTCTTTTGGTACATTTGATTTGATTTTATTCTAATTTTTAAATGTAAATTGAGTTCTCTTTTTATTCTTCTCCAATGTGAGTTCAGTTTGACAACATTTGACTATGTGGGCTTTAAAAATCCACTCCAATCTTTATTTAATCAATTTTCAAAGCATTCCTGGTGGGGTTTTTTTAAGTATAATTATGCTTTTTTTAGCCAAAAATGTTTTTAAATGTCATTTTCTGGAGAGCGACAGCTGATTTTTGAAAATTCACTTCTGAGGTCTGTGCAGGATTGTTAACACAGAGTAAGCCTGCACTCATTTCCCATCATCCCTTTGTTTTCACTCTCTCCTGCTAGCTTTAGCCTTTCACAACTCCACCTTAACATTACCGGTGCAACAAAAATGGCTAACAATATTGGAGCTATCCAGAAATACAGTTTTGATCCAGATAGCAGCTCAGACGAGGGAAACAAAGACGAACATGAATCGATTTGTCTGCAAGTGGATGCATTTGAATAGAGAGGAGCAAGCTAGCACAAATTAGGGTTCTGCTTTTTTAAACTATATTATTCTTCAGTTTGAAAATTTGACACTAGATTGTGTTAATTTTTTCATGCATTTAACTCATTCAGGCCAGAGTTAAACATTTTATACTTTTAGCATTTTCATTTTCTGCTTTAGGAACTATGATGAACATTAAAATGCTACACAGGTCACGGTTTTCTTCCCTTTAGCGTGCAATTCAAAAACATAAAAGTAAACTAAAGTAAAGTAAATAAGTAAATGAAAGTACAAACTTTTTGAGAGAAAGTTCAACTGTTGAATAATTATAATAGAGGAAGGACTAGAAGATAATTAAAAACATTTGGTTTTACCACTAAGCAGTTAATCATGAAAATATGTGCTCCTAAATCAGGAGGACTAATGAAAATATCCTTCAAATAAAGTTTTGGTAAATTTTGTTAATTTTTTTTTCCAGTTTATGATAGTGTAAATCCATTTGGTGCCATAAAAAGAAAATTAATGTTTCATTATGAGGAAAAAAAAAACATAAAATTTGTTAGAGACTGAAAAATCCTGTTTTTATTTCTGGTTACACATCATGTGTGTATGCTGTTTTTTTTTCTTTGAAAATATGTCCTTAAAATGGTTCATTTATTATGTATACCAATAATATCTGGTTTGTTTTTTAATCCAACTTGTATATGGATGTTTATAATGAAATCTATCATTCATGCATAAATGTCAATACTTGTCTTTTTGAAGCAATTAAAAACATTCAGTTATTATGGTAAAAAGCCCCCTAAAGCATGACGGTACAATAGTCAGTTGCCAAGTCAAATGTGTGTTGAGGTAGGTGTATGCATTGACTGTATAGATGTGGGATTGGAGACTCATTCTGCTTTTGTCAGACATCACATTAAGTAATCAGTGTCTGATTGTCCAAAATGATGTCTTTGATTGGAATTCACAATTGTTGCTGGTCTTTAGCAATTTTTCTGCATTCAAACATATTTTTGGAAGTTAGAGAAAATGAGTGTCTGAAACAAACCAGCACCACATTACAACTCTCCCTAAATGTTGCATTTTCTTTCCTCACCGGGCAGACTACAATACACTAAAATTATGCATTGTGTATGAAGTGCATTATCTACTGAGCCATCTCAGTTCCGCCAACAGCATTTACCTCTTATCAACTATTCCAAGGATTTGCATCAAAATTGAAATTCGGATTATGTGGGAATTTGCTTGTTTAAAAGTCATTTACCGTAGCAGTGGGTTGACTCAGAAACCATGCTGATCATGCATTTTCAGTCAGTCAAGGACATTGTGAAGGATTGTTGTTTTCCGGCCATGTCTGCAAATTTCTTTAGATTTCTTCAACATCCAAGGACAGTGATATTATTATGTCTACCAGTTCAATAAGGGCGTCTGTCTGGTACTTGTTCATTTTATGTGAAAGCTTTAGAACTGTTTTTTTCTGTAACAGGACCTCACAGCCAACAAACAATTTTACCAGTTGATGACAAAAACAATGTGGGGATGATGCTTAAAGGGCCTATATCATGCAAAATAAAGTTTTTGAGCATAATTTTAAATGTGTTATAATGTCCTCACTATAAACAACCCCAAATGTAAATTTGGGGTAAATTTCATCCCTTCACGCATTTCCGAATATTCCTCTAAAAACCTGCGTTCTGAGCAGCAGCCCCTCCCAACCCACAAAAACGAGCAGGTTCTCACGAGCTGATGTCACAAATTGAGAACAGCCCCTTTCAGGAAGACTCTGCTCTTCCAGAATCACCTCAACACAAACTCCTAATTTCTCCACTGAGCTTGCGGTGCTGCCAGCTTCGCCGCTCAGGTACCTGTCATCAGCCGCAAACTTTATCACTTAACTAGCAGTGATCACCGCTAACTTCAACACTCAGCTAAGAGTGATAAGCCGCTAATTTCATCTCTCAGCTAGTGGGGATCACCCGCTAACTTTACTGCTCAGATCGTGGTGATTAGCCGCTAACTTTGCCTCTCCGCTAGCACTGCTCAACCACTTATTTTGCCACTCAGCTAGCGATGATCAGCCGCTAACTTCACTGCTCAGCTAGCAGTCAATCGCTAACTTTGCTAACTGGCTTTGGTGATCAGCTAGAACTAGAATTTTAGTGTTCAGTCACTAATTTCATAGCCTTTAACCTCGCCGCTCAGCTAGGAGTGCTCAGCCATCGCTACAACCCGTGCTGCGATGGATGGGCCCACTACAGGCAGATATACATGCACATCCTTCATTGGAAAAAGTTTTGATGTTGTTTGTTTTCATGGGCAAAACGTATAGACACCACGTCCAGCTCTAGGATGACGTAAAATGAGCGACAACCAAAAGCAGTGAAAGGCGGTGCCTCAGAGATTGAGGCTTCTTACTTTCCAGTCGCAAAAAAGTCACTAAAATAACTCCTATTTCATGAAATATTTGTTCTTTATTATTCCGAAGGTAATAAATGATCATATATATGGATATAGTTTAGTCTGACAGACTCGAAAATCAAGGTAAAAGCCCTTTAATATCTATTATGTAGTGATTTAAGGGGTAATATTAAGTGGATTGTCCAGCAATTCAATAACGCCACAAGTTTTTGGTACTTTCAGTTCTTTTTTGTTTTTTTTGTTACTAAATAGCAGATGATAACAGCACTGCACTAGTCTGATCAGTTTAACTAAAAAGGGTAGTGGTAGTTTTGGAGAAAGCTTGCTTCAAATGTCTGACAGGAGACCCAGTTGTTCTGCACAAATACAAGTACATTTCTTAATTAGCTCAATGGTAAAACCCTAGTGTTTGTCGGGCTAATCAGCTGCCCAAGAACATTCTTTGCTTTCATCCTTAATGCCTGTTCTATCTCATTTTTGTTCATTTATCCTTGTGGCTTGTTAGTTTCAGAGGCTCTTCACACTATCAAAATTAAAAAATTACTTTAAAGCTCCTTCATCTCAAGTAGTTTGCTTTTTTTCTCTTTCCCATTGTTCAGATTTTCACTGAATGCTAAATTGTTTAGGACTTATCATGTGCTAAAAGATTTAATCAGCTTATAAGCAAATGTAAAAGCCTTTTAAGGAAGTGGGACTTCATAGACTCACTCCAATGGGTCCAATGTGGGATTTTTCTCATGATGTATAGAGGGGAAATTTAGCTTTTAATTGCATTTCTGAGTTTTTTTTTATTTAAATAATTGGGAACAAAAATGCTGTTGGAAAAAGCTTGTAGTTGCTGCATAGAAGCTAGTACGGCAACCCACAAGCTCCATTCTGATGCATCCGTCTTTGTTTTTCTCAGGCTCGTCGTTTTTGTTGCATGTCTAGGCCGAGTTGCACTGCCGGTATACACAATGTGCGCATTGTATATGTATTTAATTTTGGTCTTTCTTGATAAATGTGTGACATATGTAGTTCATAAGTGCATTAGTTATTTGTCGATGTGCGCATATTTCCGTTGAGGGTTTCTGCTGATGAGTCTTCATGTGAATTTGGTTTTGACCTGTTTAAAACTTTTTGGTTGGTTGAGAATTATG
Organism: Oryzias melastigma; assembly: GCF_002922805.2. Classification (NCBI taxonomy): domain Eukaryota; kingdom Metazoa; phylum Chordata; class Actinopteri; order Beloniformes; family Adrianichthyidae; genus Oryzias; species Oryzias melastigma. Next base: position 9,285,581 of record NC_050524.1, on the reverse strand, counting down.
CAGTTTATGCATATTTCATGAGGTTTATATGCAATTATTAAGTAAATCTTATGTAATTGTGTGTGATTTTTGTGAGATGCAAATTTGTGGTTTTCGACGACCGTTTCACATATGTCCACATATATCTAATAGACTTTTTGTGCATGTACCACCGATGTATAACTTTTATGTCGTGGATACTGCGCACATTGCGATACAATTACGTTATTAACACACAAATTACCAATAAATTGCATATAGACAGCGCAGCAATCACACACGGTTCATGCAGGACTCATGTATCGGTATATAAATCGGCTGATCTTTCACCCCTCCCGAGTGGGAGTCTCCTGCTTGTCCACTCCCCTCTTCCAAACAAGACGGATGTGACTCTGGGTGTACACTGGGCCAATTCTCCCAATTTCGGCGGGGGCTCGCCCTCGGCGGGCTGCTTCGGATAGCTGCCAGGAAATGACTTAGAATCTGTGTGAACCATTTGATCTTTCCTCAGGGGGAGTGGTGAGCTGCAGACACTGCCGCTCTCAGGAACCATTTGGTAATTTAACCCTAACCCTAATCCTTACTCTTGGACCATGTGGCCAAGAAATACTAGCCACGTGTATTTTAAAATATTATGTGCGAATAGTCACATTCTTAATCAAAACCAAAAAGACAAAATCATAACTAAAAGACCACTGAGAACACTTTTAAAATAGATTTTAAAAAATGACTGGAGTGGGACATTAAAAAACAATAGAGGAATTGGTTCAAAAACACCCTAAAAATAAATACCTGCTGCTTTTTATTTGGGCTTCCCCAGAGTTGTCTGTTATTCAGTCGCAAAAGCAGATTATCATGGAAAAATGGAGTTCTGTTTTTAGTTCTGAAACTGTGCGGCTTCATTGGCTATGGAAAGCTGCAAAGTGCAGAACGGATGCTTATATTTGCACTTGGAGTCCTGCTTATCATTTCATGAAATGTGGGCCTCTTATCTAGTGAGCAGAAGATGTGCAGCAGCAAAAACAATGTCCTGCCATCTTTCTGGAACCAAGAATATTTGCGTTAAAACAATGAATATAAGGTACAATGTTTTTCCACAATCCCTAAAATAAATGCATGGGTAATTTATAATTAAAGCTTGGATTAAGGCTTGTTGGTTAGTTGAAATGGGAACAAGGCATGTCAGACTCCAACATGCATGTCAGGGGACCAACGCGGAGCTCAATGGGGAAACGCGCAGCTCCTAGTTTTTCATGCCAAAAGGATAATGCCCCTTGTATTTGTTAATTTTGGAACCCTACCTTTGTGCATTGTGCACCAAAACAAAGAGCATCAGCAAATGCAATTACTCGTGTTCATTGTTGTAAAAACAGCAGCTTCTCTTAGTAGCTTGCCATTTTCAGAAGGGATACATGACAAGTGAAGGAAACTGCATTAGCTGCAGCGTGAGGCTGGAGGTCCACGTTAAAGAAAGTGACAGATTTACAATTCTCCCCTGCGCACTTGCCACTAGCAGTTAATGATGCGTGGTGTGAATACAAATTTCTGTATAATTCTAGACAAAGCATGCATCACTGATGGGAAGTTAGTTTTTTATGTTTACATTTACAGTTAATTAGCTTTCACCCTGCAAAAATTTGATCAATCTAAGATTTTTTTATCTTAAAATTAGTACATTTTTATTGAGAATTACTTTAGAAATATACACAAATACAAAAAAAACAAATGTGTAAGATCATTATTTCATTTAGATTGTCTAAAAACGTGAAAAAATTCAGGCAAAATTTAGGAAAAAGAAAATGTCCTAATTAAAGAATATTTTAAACGTGGTACCTTTTTATTTTCTCAGAATAAGTAATCACTTATCTGATTTTGAAAAGCTCGTACAATTTTAACAGGAGTTTGATGAAAAACTGATTTTTAGTTTTTTACTGGAATCACAAAGTTTATATTTTATAATTATAGACTAGTATTCAATCCAGCATTTAAATACCATAAGCAAAATGTTTTTTAAGAGCGAGTTAAGGTCAGTTACTCAGGTCCTCCTATTATTATTATTTTTTATTTTCACTTTCTAAGATTTTGAGCCTTGAATATGATATAAAAAATAAAATAAAAATTGTTCCATCAATAGTAATTTCTCTGCAGAAACTGGCATTTTAAGTGGACAAACTAGTGTTTTTGTTGGTACAAATTAGCATCGTTTGGGGCCAAAGTAGTAATTTGGGTGTACAAATTAGCATATTATAGACACAAAATAGTATTTTGTGGACACAAATTAGCATTTTAAATGCACAAAGTAGTGTTTTGTGGGCACAAGTTAGTAATTTCTGGTCAAAATTTAGCACTTAGTGGGTACAAACTAGCATTTTTGGGGGAAATTTTCTTTTTTAAATGTACACACCAGCATTTTCTGGGTAGAAACTTTATATTAAATGCATAAACTAGTATTTTTGTGGGCACAAAGTTCTCGTTTGGGGGCACAAATTACCATATTATAGGCACAAATTAACATTTTGAGGGCACAAATTTGTAATTTTGGGGCAAAATGTAGCATAATACAGGCACAAATTGGTGTTTTGGCACATATTAGCATTTCCAATGCACAAACTAGTGTTATGTGGGCACAGTTAGTAATTTCAGGGCACAATTTAGCACTTAGTGTGTACAACTTAGCATTTTATGGAAAAAAATGTTATTTTAAGTCCACAAACTGGTAGTTTTCATTTGGGGGCAAAAATTGGTAATTTTGTGGCACAATTTAGCATAATGCAGGCACACATTGGTATTTTTTGGGTACAAATTTGTATTTTAAATGCACAAATTTGTATTTTGTGGGCACAAATTAGCACTTAGTCGATACAAACTAGCATATCGTGGGCAAAAATTTCATTTTAAATACACAAACTAGTATTTTGTGGGCACCAAGTTTTCACTTGGGGGCAAAATTACCAGATTGTCGGCACAAATGATTATTTCACGGCCAAATTTTGCACAATGTAGGCACAAATTGGTATTTTGTGGGTAGAAATTAGCATTTTTAATGCACAATTTACTATTTTTGGGCACAGATTAATAATTTTGGGGCAAAATTATCCATAAAACAGCCAAAAATTAGTATTTTGCTGGCACAAATAAGCCTTTTGTGGGTAGAAATGAGCATTTAGAGGCCACAAATTGGTGTTTTGTTGACAGAAAAAAAGATTAACTTGCCACAAATTAGTAGTAGGAATTGAAGAAACTAAAATACTAATTTGTGCACACAAAATGCTAATTCATGCCCATAAAAGGCGATTTCTTGCCCATAAAAATCATAATTTGTGGGCACATAATACTGATCTGTGCCCACAAAATAGCCCATAAGTTGTGACCATAAAGCACTAAACTTTGTACCTATTTGTGGCCACAAATGATTAATTTGAGGGAACAATGTACTATTATATTTTGAATGTCATGTCTCGGGCTCCGTACGGTGATGTTCATATTTATTTGTGTAGATGTTAGTCCTGACTATTACACGTTTGTCTTCAGTTAATCAATCTCAGTGTTTACGACACTGTTTTAATTTTCTTCTGATACATAAAGCTTTTGAAGACATTGATCAAGCTCTAATTTAATGTTCCTAAAGTATCACGGAAATAATGGGGAGCTTAGTAGGAGTGAAGAGTTTGGATTACAACTAATACTAAAGGATCAGCTTAATGAAGAAAGACTCCCTCCATTTTTATGGCTCATTATCCTCCTTGCCACAATGTATCCGGATTTTTCTTCATTTTTGATTAGCATCCGAGAAATTGCTTTCTGCCTGTCTTTTTTTTTTTTTTTTTTTTAGTTCATAGCACACGCTTCTGGATTGTTATGGTTTCAGTTCTTAACCTTTGGTCACCTAAAAACACAGTGTAATTATGCTGGTTTTGCACTAATCTCATTTTGATCACCTTTGTTAATCTTTTATTGGTCCAGAAGTCTCATTTGTACTGTAAAATTTTACTTCCTTCTACTTTTGGGTATCCTTTTCTTCATCTATGCACAGATTTAAGTGGACTCTGTCTGTGTTGAGGCCAAGTTTTACCTTATTGATAAAATAACTCTAGAAAAAAATCCTTTACAAGGCTTATTGTTCATAGAGTTATCTAAATTAATCAGCTATGATAGATTAAGCATCACTAAAGCACAAAAATTTCACTTTTTAATTGATTTGTGATTTTTTTTTAATAATTGATAAATTGCTTTAAATGAAATCAATCTGTTGGATATTTCTTCCCCTATTTTAAAATATATCTTAATTTGTCTGTATCTTGAACTGCTCTTTTGTTGTTGGTACTGAGTTGAAGGGGAAACGTCTCAGCCGTCATAGAAAATGAAGGTTCTATGAGTTCAGATCTATGATTCATGCATGATATATATATATATCTATATATATATATATATATATATATATATATATATATATATATATATATATATATATATATATATGTCATTTAAAGATGATACAAGAATCTCAAAGACAAAACTAAGTAGAATGTCCTCATTAAAATTGTACATGTCTCTGATATTTTTACATAAAACCAAGAAGGGAAAGTGTTGGTGTGTGTAGCCATGAACAAGATCAACCCTAACCTTCTACTCACACAAGGCAACTTGTACCAAATTACAGCATGTTTGACCTCTCCATTTGGTTTTTTTTGAATAAGTAAATCATGAGAGCTTTATTTACCATTGTTATAGATTCTGAGGGAATTCAAACTGCCTTACAGAGACGATGCAGACATACATAACTAGAGCACAAGAGAACACAGACTATAGATGTCTGAATGGAATTTTTACATAAAAACAACTGCTAGTTCATACCAAAAAGTGAGGATTTTTATAACAAACCATCCTTATTTTTATTTGATAATGGACTGGCCATGATGCACATTCTAGAACGCATGTTCTTCAACCCGTGTTAAGCTCATGGTGTTCACACTGGACTGTCGCTACCCGATACTTGCGCGTTTGCCACCTACAGTTGAAGGGGGTTGGTGTGGTGAAAATCTTGTAAATTTTGCTCCAGGTTTTTTCTTTCTCAGCTCAAGTCCTATATATGAAAGACTTGGTGTCGTAGAATTCTTGATTTTGCCTTGTATTTATAGGTAGAGTCTAAAACAGTCGTGGAAACTTGTATTAGCGATGTTTAAAGGCAAGAGTTTTGAATGTGGAAGCCCGAAACATGATTTTATGTAGACTTTTCATTTGAAATAGAAGTAGAATGCAATTTGACAATAGTGGTATGAATGTCGCCTTCGAGTACATGGAGCCACTTACAGCTAAGAATGAGCGATATATCGTATCAGTATCGGCCGATATTTGCATAATTTGAGTTTATCGGTATCGAACAGATGCTAACAAAAATCCACCGATATTGTTTCAGATACACTTCATTTTTGACATCAAATCAAATATACTTTATAGTCCCAAAGGAAATTTGTCTTGGATTCACAGTGCGGGTGGCTGAATCACTCCACTCACAACTCTGTATAAGTTGCAGTGTAACAGGAAACAACATACACTTAAGAACATAAGACATGGAGAAAGACTTATAGAATATTAAAGTGCTGTGCTGGAGTTACGCACCTCTAGGAAGAAGTTGTGACACCCATAAAATATCAAGTACATTATCTAAAATCCATAAAATAAAATCACAAGTCTACAACACAATGTACAAAGCAGCCTTTAAGATAAAAACTGGTAAACAGTGGTAGTTAAAAGTATAAATATATATTTATAGTAAGTACAGCAGTTCATAATTTAAATAAAATGGTCTCCTGTGCTTAGTCAGACTTGTTTAGTAGTGCAATGGATGTTGGGATGAATGATAGTTTGTATCTGTTGCTTTTGTGTCTTATTGCTCAGTAGCGCCGCCCTGATGGTAAGAATTCATATTAGGTGTGGAGTGGATGGGAGGGTACGTTTGATTCTTTTTGCCTGTCCCCCTGACGGAGGGGTCTCGTAAACCTCTTGTAGAGACGAATATTTCTTTTTTTTGTTTTAACCAATGATTTTCATGGCGTTTTTCATGACGTTCTCTATTCTGTTTTCATGCTTTATGGTTTGGGGCCCAAACCAGGTGACCATGACGTATCTTATGAGTCAAGCACTGCATTATAAAATAATGCCATGATATTAAAGCTTACGCCGAACATTCTGAGACTTCTTGAAACATACTTGTTACTAATTGACACTGGAAAGCTAACGTTTAAAGTCATAATCAATATTCTTTCTGACTGTTTTCATGTATATTTATTTATTGTTTGATAGAGATACATGTTGCTAATAATAAATCTCCAGCAATGGAAATGGATGGATGGAAACTTGGTGTTATGTAGATACTTAAATATCAGTATTATATAATATCGGCTATCGACAACAGCTGCAGAGCAAATATCGATATCGGCCGGAAAAAATGATATTGCTCCATTCCTACTTACATCAAACAATGATGACATCTATGCTTGTCCGTGGATGGATAGAGGCAATGTAAGCTGTGAAAAGTGTGGAGGTGAAAGTGATCATGCTAATGTATGGTTCAAGGCAACCCTGCCTGGTGGGAGTATATCATAAATCTTATAAACAACACGATACGTGCCATAGTTAGCATAGTTTAATTTAAAATCCAATTACCTCCATGACTAAAAACAGTTGTTTGTTTACACCTTCTTAATGTCAGAAATTGAAAAGTCGACTCCAGTGAAATTAAAATACATAGTTTGTTTGGTCTTTTAGGAAGAACAATTTCTCCTCAACTAGGAAAAAAATGCACAATCTAGTTTCACACTAAGCTGTTCATCTCGGCTTTGAAGGCTTGTGTGCGTTGTGTAGCCTTTAATGTTGGAAAGCAAAGTCGAGAATGCGCACGTTGGGTACGGCCATTATTTGTTGCTCTGAAAAGAACATCTGGCAGGAAACCTCGCTGCTGCTCCGGAGTCTCGAGCCGAACTGGATTAATGCCGTGGCATTTGGCTGGTGATGATTCAACATAGAAATAGACGCTCGACGTGAAACTCATCGCGGGACGGCGACAGTCTGCTGGTTGATGTGAATGGAGGGTCTTCAGAGCAGCTCCAGCCTGGAAAGACCTTTGAATCTAAGACTTCCATGTGACTGAAGAAGAAAAGGCTTTGATTAATGTTTAAGTTGTTTATCCCATATTGCGTGATGTTTATCTGTTTACCATATTAACTTTACATTTAATGCTTTTTCCCTTTTAAGCTTTTTAAATTAAATGGTCAATCCCATCTTTCTACTTAACTGTTACATTTATTTGTAAAGAAATTCCACTCTAAATAAACATCACTGATGTAAAAAGCTAATACAAAATTTTCAGAAATTAACAAAATAATAAAAAATGTGAGTAAATTCAAGAGTTTACGTATTGGCTATCTGAATCTAATCAACAACAGATTTGCAAAGTAATCAGGAAAATGTTCTTCACTAATAGCAACCTCGAGAGCCGACTTTTTGTGCTTAGGAAGTTAATTACATTTTCACATCTAAATTACGGCACTCTATTTCCATTTGGGTTGATGTTTTGAATGCAGCAGACCACAGCTGCCTGAGTGGTGCAGCTCTGCCTCTTAAAAAGAGGATTAAAATCCTTCCCGAGGAGAGCGGCTCAGTGTCCAGAGTGCATCTTTTTGAATGTGTCTTATTTTGTCCATGTCACTTCACTTTGGTTATTTAGCTCGCATGTTTGGCTGCACATTGGGCTGAAATGTTCCCACAGAATAAAGGCGTTCTGTTGATTTACTTTGTATCATAATACAACAAAGAAAAGGGAAAAGCCTAACGTTCACCCAATTGTATCCTTATTTATTGGCAGACTGACTTTGAAAATAAAAAAATGCAGAGATTTATATGGATTTTTTCCCTTTGTGGCGGACAAATGGAAGTTTAAAGATGCCGTTTACCTCGACATGTTTCGACCGCTGCCCTGCAATCTTCCCTCAGAAAAAAGTCGACTGACAAAGGACAAACTTGATTGCTCTAGTCTTCGTGCACTTCAACAGGTTATTATTGAGTTTTTTTTCTGTCAGTTCCATTTGTACAACACAGGCCTTCACAATACATCGCAACTTTAGCGTCATCACAATGTCAGCCAATGCAACACATATCAAAAAAGACGGCTTAAATTGAAATCAATAGTTACTTTATGGTGGCCGACACAGCTCACAGATATGCAAAAGCCACAACACATTAACAAAAACAGAAGCACAATGAATACCACAACACAACGACAGAAGCCACAACACACCAACAAAAACTAAAGCACGACGACAAAAGCTGACAAGAAGATGGCAAAAGCCGAAGAACAACGTTAGCCACAACACAACAACAAAGTGGCTTTTGTTGTGCTTCTGTTATTGTCATTGTGTTGTGGCTTTTGTCGTTGTGTTGGGGCATTCGTTGTGCATCGGCTTTTGTTGCCATGCTTCGACTTTTGTCGTGTAGTGGCTTTCTCTGTGTTTCTGTTTTTGTCTTTGTGCTTTGGGTTTTGTGATTGTGTTGTGGCTTTTGTTTTGTTTCAGCTTTTGTTGTTGTGTTGTGGCTTTTGTTGTGCTTCTGTTTTTGTTGTCATGCTTTGACTTTTGCCATTGTGTTGTGGCTTTTGTTGTGTTTCAGGTTTTGTCATTGTGTTGTGGCATTCGTTGTGCATTATCTTTTGATGCCATGCTTCGACTTTTGTCGTTGTGTTGTGGCTTTTGTTGTGTTTCAGCTTCTGTCGTGTTGTGGCTTTTGTTGTGTTTCAGGTTTTGTCATTGTGTTGTGGCTTTTGTTGTGCATTATCTTTTGATGCCATGCTTCGACTTTTGTCATTGTGTTGTGGCTTTTGTTGTGTTTCAGCTTCTGTCGTGTTGTGGCTTTTGTTGTATTTCAGCTTTTGTCATTGTGTTGTGTTTTTTGTTGTGTTTCAGGTTTTGTCATTGTGTTGTGGCATTCGTTGTGCATCGGCTTTTGTCGCTGTGCTTCACCTTTTGTCGTGTTGTGGCTTTCGCTGTGCTTCTGTTTATGTCGTTGTGTTTCAGCTTTTGTCATTGTGTTGTGGCTTTTGTTGTGTTGTGGCTTTTGACAAAAGTTCAACTTGGTTTAAGGTAAAATCCAAATTCTTCCCCTCCCCTACTGCTTCTCCCTATCCCTCCAATTCTAGGGGCATGTGAAGTGGTAGGGTTGTCTGAAATAGTTCTTCTAAAAGTTAACTCTTCCTGCGGAGGGATACGAAACCCTCCGCTGCAATGGTAAACCCCGTCACACTGTGCCTGGTCGCATTTCTTCATGTGGATGTGCTCTGAAGCTCAGGTTTTTAAATGTAAGAATGTATGAGTTTTTAGCTTTAGCATGACGTTTTTAAGTTAAAAAAACTGATGTTGTTTTGTATTTCCGAGCATTAGCAGCTCCACGCTAACCTAGCTAACCGGCGACTATTTATGACATCATTGAGTGAAAGTAACTTCGCAATTTGAAGACACTATTTTTCCATAATTCTCAGTATGGATTGCTAAATGTATAGGGGTAGGGAGAAGCTGTAGGGATAAGGGAAGAATTCTGATTCTGCCTAACTTTCCACATGCGTCCAATAGCCACGCGTTTTGTCCGCAGAACCCGAAAACTGTAATGGAAATTTGTTAGCAACATGTGAACGCAGAAAGTTGTATGTAGAGAGGCTATGTCCAAATTTGCTCCCTAATCCGTGACGTGGGACTATATAGTGCCCTGGATTTTAAAAGCCATTCATACACCATGATCACTGCTTTTTATTTTTATTTTTTCGTGAATATGACGTCACCGATTTCACAAAGTGAAAACCTATTCAATACAAACATTTTACGACGTGTATTTATGAATCCACTGTGTTCTGATAACGAAAATGTTGATGGTTTACTTCAAAAATACAATTATATACATTTTTTCCTGCAAAAACTGTGCGCATTAGTGAGTATCAATGCACGCTGGTTTTACACAGAGAATTTTGGGAAATTTCTAGGGCACGCAATTTGAAATCGTAGTTTTGTACAGTACTACCAAATGACAAATGCACTATAGTGCACTATGTAGTGAGAAGTGAAGGAATTTCAACATAGCCATAGACTCTTCTGAGCCTGTAGTAAACGTAGCATTTTAGATTTCTTTTTTTTTTTTTTGCATTTTGTTACCTGTGTTTTTTTTTTTCACTCATTTTTTCTGCTGTTATTTATCTCACTTTCTCATGTCATATTTTAGCGTGTAGCTGTCTCTGTTCTTAATAGCTTCAGTTTAATTTAACATCTTCCAATCATGGTTCCTCTGTTTTGCTGAAGCTTCTTTCTTGTTCCTTAGAGTCCTATCTCTTATGCTACACATCATCTCTTTACTTTTTGTGGCTTCACCAAATAGCTCTTTGAATTATCAGTAATTCTCCTAAACTTTTTATTTAAATAAACCTCTTTGTAAACAGTGCAGATGAAGTTTTCCAGATTCTATTAGATCAGTAATATTTGAACTTTTATTTAATAAATTCAGCAACAAAAAAAACCCAGAAAAACCTAAGAAAATGAGTCTTTTAGTGAGATATTGCTGCTCATTGTTCACCATCGAACGTTGAATATTTATTGTTTTGTCGGCCCTCGCTGCCCCTGCGTCAGTTTTTGAGCAAATGTTTGTTCATTCACTGTGACAGCTGTCACTTCTGTCGGCGCGTAGGATTGTTTACACACTACCTACAGCCGTCTAGTATCCTTCAGGCTTGCAGTAGCATTCTGTCGTTAGTTTATGAGACTGAATTTCTAGCTTGCTACATGAGATGTTATCTAATGTTGTCTTTGGCTGGGCAATAAAGAAGAAGCAACAAAGCGGAATGAAAGAAATCAAGTTAGATAAAGAGAAGAAATATATTCTACAGTTCTTGACAAGTAGTTGACATTCTGCTCTAGTTTTTTTGGAGGCATGTCTATTCTTGTGTTTTAAACAAAAGGTCATTTTGAGGCCTAATTTTTGCTTATATATATATATATATATATATATATATATATATGAAAAGATGCCTAGAAGGGGAAAAGTTTGCAAAAGCAAAATGTATTCATGCTGAGCGATACACTATCAATATTTAATTTATTTATTTTCCCTGTAGATTTAGAAAGTGACATTTCATCCACGTGTCTCTCCATACATCCAGACTGCATAGATTTTACATTGACTGCATGACCGACTTTGGAGCTCATCATCAGCACCTCACTTTAATTTTCCCAGAAACACTGAGAAATTGATATTTAAGAAAATTATACTAAAAGCTTTGCATTATACTTAAACTCCTACTGTGTTTTGGTGTATTCAAGTCTTAATAAAACATCAGCCTTAAATTATTAGAGCAAGTTTAACTGCAAAGATGATGGGATATCACTAAAATCCATGGGTCTGTGAAGGCAGATGTGCAAAAATACATAAGATTGCTGCAGAAAAGCAAGAATATATAACATATTATTAGAATATATGCCTATTATGAGGCTAGATTAAAACAGGATTTTTTTAGAATTATCACACAGTTACATTTTTGCAGGGAAATCAGAAATTAATTCTTCAATACTTTTCTAATTATAAGTAACGAAACAATACCTCAATTATCAAACAAGATTTAACATTTTATTATTTTTTTTGTTTGAATTAAAATACTTGCTAGGTTTTCCAATTTCATTTTTTTGTGCCTATTTCCACCATTTATGATTTCTTGGGTACCGAGCATTAAATCATTTGTCTGACATTTATGTCAGATGCTGTTTCATTTGTGCTTTTTTGCTGCCCTCTCACTACCAGAACTCCACCGATTTCTGCTGTTTGTGCATTCTAATAAGATGGAAATCAGGTAAAATAAACTAGTAGTTAGGTTTGACTGACACTTCTTTTATGCTAGTTACTATTAATTTCAGTTTTTACCAAATCAAACTCCACTGATACAATATCTAATTACAAGAGAGT
>NC_050524.1:9263159-9273316 GCF_002922805.2 Oryzias melastigma | reverse complement strand
CTTGCTAGGTTTTCCAATTTCATTTTTTTTTGTGCCCATTTCCACCATTTATGATTTCTTGGGTACCGAGCATTAAATCATTTGTCTGACATTTATGTCAGATGCTGTTTCATTTGTGCTTTTTCGCTGCCCTCTCACTACCAGAACATTCTAATAAGATGGAAATCAGGTAAAATAAACTAGTAGTGAGGTTTGACTGACACTTCTTTTATGCTAGTTACTATTACTTTCAGTTTTTACCAAATCAAACTCCACTGATACAATATCTAATTACAAGAGAGTTTTTTTAATGTATTATTTAATTTTTTTTTTGTCCACACAGCAGACATTTAATCAAATGGAGACAGATAGAGCACCCTCTCAAAAACCTGTGACATACTGAATAAAAGTGTCACTAACCACAGCCATCAGGTTTAACAGTTAGGTTGACGATTGCTTTGGAAAACGTTTTAGCACAAGACTCAATTTGGAATTGGGCTTTAAAAAGTGACAGTGTTTTCCTCTCTATTTTTTATTTTTATTTTTTATTGTGGCTTCATAAAACGGAAGCACGGGGTAATCAATCTCCTGCTGTTTCAAACCGTCAGTCTCAGCTTCAGCCAACATTAAATCATTGTTCATGTAGTAGTTATTTTCTGGCGGGTGGCAATGGCATCACTTAATCTAGTGCCCTGAATTTTAAAAGCAATTCATAACTCGCTACTTATTTTTATTTAAGTGAAAATATGACATCACTGATTTCCTTAAGTAAAAACCTAATAAAAATTAACCTAATTATGAAAACAACAATTTGCCTTATATTTCAGTGCCAAAATTCAATTTTTTCCCATACAGCTTCTCTCTACCCTTTATGTATGGAAGTTTGTTTAGGTCATAATTCAAACGTGAAGAAACATGAATTTATTGAACACTCTAAAACAAAATTTTTAAAATGTTAAAACCGTAACTTTTTAACACAATTATGAACTAGATATATAGCATTACCTGCGATAATGCTATTGTGAATGATGTTTTGGCCACTGAAAATGCTAGTGCTGATAGCTGAAAACGCTGAAGCTGATAACCAGCTAATGAATTGCTAAATAACTAATACCCAATACCTAAAAATAAACATAGGTTAGTCAAAACAGCTAGCATGTGGATGAAAAAAAATAGATACACTTCAAAATAGCCTAAAAAAACTGGAAAAAAACCCAACTTAGCCAAAACAGTTACCATGTAAATATTAGCCTAGCTCCTAAACAGCCTAAAAAACTTTAAAAAAGCCTAAATTAGCCAAAACAGCTAGCATGTAGCATATTAGCTAAACTCCAATATAGCCTAAAATATCTTAGTAAATGCCAAAATAGTTCAAAAAGAAAGGAGAATTCATTTTTTTTTTACTTTAAACCGTAACTTCCTATCATAATTATGAATAACAAAAAGGCAGGAATATTATTCTAAAATAAATCAACTTAAACCTTAAATAAATTTCAATTTTTTAATCTCCATAAAAATAAATGTTGTCAAAATTATATAAGTTAGAAATGAGCACAAGATAACATCGGGCCATTAATAAATATAAAATAATATGATCTGGAGGCCCAAATATAATTACCCAGAGGGCCGGATCCGGCCCCTGTGCCTTGATTTTGACACGTGCCTCAGAAAAAGACCCTCAAAATACCCATAGAATTGGAGTTGTGGGTAGAAGCTGTGGTCATTTGTTTTCAGCCTTAGTGTAGTCACATTAACTTTTGTTTTAGGTGTGTCCATTTTTTTTTTTTCGTGTTGAAAACAAGGTTGTGAATATGCTAATGTGGCTAAACTTCTGACGTAGCTAATATATAGTGTAAACAAGAAGTTTCAAGCTAAGTCAGAATTCCCTCTTTACTCCCTAACTACTAAAAAAGCATTTAGTGTGAGACTATCTAGTGCCCTAAACTTTATAAGTAATTCCCACACCATACTCACTACCTATTTATTAAAACACCAAATATGCCTATGACGATTTCCCAAAGTAAAAACCTAATTAACCCTTCCGCTCTCCTTGGTTTGTTTACATTCAAAGTGGGGTCATCTGGACCCCCCAAGACAGTGCGCTGAACTTTTTTTTATCTTTGATTTTTGAGTTTCACTAATGTCCATGACAGACATAAAATCCTGTCCACCTTTGTCATGGAAGAAATCACATATCAATATGTGGTTGGAGTCAACTGGACCCCAAAGGGAGCGGAAGGGTTAATACAAACATTTCACAAAAACTACAGTATTTATAAATCTACAGTGTTCTGACAATGAAAACTTGGATGTTTCTAAAATATAAATTCAACTAAATTTGTTTCACATGAAAAATTGTTCAAGCACAATGCATTGTGGTCTATATTCCCCAATCTAGAGAGCATCGATGCACACTGGTTTCCAGGGCACTGGATTTTGGAAATGTAGATTGTGCACCCCGGAAAAATTGCAGATGCACTAAATAGTTCACCAAGTAGTGAAGGAATTCGGACACAGCCCTAGAGTTTTTGGAAATAAAAGCTTAATTTTTATCCCCTTTATTTTGGTAAACTAGACATAAATGGTCTAAAAAAGTAAGATTTTGATACAGACGACTTTGCTTTGAAAAATGTTAAAGGAAAACATTGAACATCACAAAAATTAAATGATTTAATACAAACCCAAGAATATATTTATGTAAATTAAATAAATGTAATGTCTTTTTTCTTTTAACAAAGGTCTAACAAAGAGCGGAAGTTCTGTTAAGTCAGATCATCGTCTCCCCTGTCAGAATGTCCCTTTGTTTGCCCTTGATCTTTATTTGACTATTGAAGAATTATAACCTCCATTTTATTACAGCCGGACCACTCATAGTCTGGGAACACGATCACTCTTTGATGTAAAAACTATACTTTATGTCTCCATCACACCAATTCTAAATTTTACTCGGGAGAAAAAAACCTTATAAATTTTAGTATAAAAAATGCCCTTCAACTCATCAACATTTTACCCCAAAAATATATTGTATATGTAATATAATATGCCTTCCTATGTAAAGAAGTGTGGCATTAATCTGCTTTTTAACAGTAAATCTGGCTTTAACAGTGTTCCCAGTTCCCTACCTTTGACCTTTTTCCTTTTAGTCCCCAGATTGCTATTTCAGGGTAAGCAGCTGGTGCTGGTCAGCGCTCAGAGGGCAGCAGGTGCTTCCAGGTCCGTCACTGAGTTACTGGTGTTGTGGCTGATCAGCCTGTGTCTTTGCACTGAGCCGTGTGATTACCATGTGGCAAAGTGCTTGGCCAAATCTCGCTGGTGGCATCTGGGGATTAGTGTGTGTGTAGCCTGAGTGACCGTGTTTGTTGGCTGTTCAGACCTCTCCTCTGAGTCTAAAGGTGCTGGCACACAGTCAGATTGAGCATGCTGTTGGGTGAAGATGGTGAAGATTGTGGCATGTTACTATCTAAGTCATACATAAATGTTTCCTCTTCTTGAAGGGTTGGGGTTGTAGGATGAGATTGTGTATACATCTCACCTTTGGAGTTTCATGTTAGGACACATTTATCGTTCATGTCAGGTGTCGGAGTCCCCAAACAACATTAATGCCCATCAGGGGAAGCCATACGGAACAGTATGTTAAGAGTGCCAAAGTGCTGATGGGAGCAATCATGCTAGACTTACCCTGAACTGTACTGGTCGCTTGGTGGTAATGTAGCTGCTGACACTTTTATTCTGGTTTCCAATGTTTTACACCTGTAATCAGAGTCCATTTTTTAAGGACAAGTGTGATGAAGGTTTGTATCTTCAGGGAGTATTTTATACTTATACTATGCACAAAAATACTGTCATGGTTTTTGAATTGATAGGTGTTTATAACATTTTCAGTTCGGGACTGTACTGCACTGCAAAAAAACACCATTTTATCTCTAGAAAAAAACGTCAACATACGTAGAATAGCACATTAATAATGATTATGAAAAAGCCTTCGTTGGGCTTTTAACGACATATTTTATGCCCAGTGCTAGTAGCTCATTAAAAATATAAATCTGGGTTGTGGGCGGGACTTTTGGCACAGAGCAGCCCCTCCCCCTCCCCATCACTGAGAGCTCTGTTTGCACATTCACGCATGAGTTTATAGTCTCAAAAATAACAGCGAGCAATATTGGATCAATCCGTTCGTACAGTTTTGAGCCAGAATCACAATTCACAGCACGAGTGTTGAACGCTATCCGGAACACCTAAGCATGAGCGGGCCAGAGTGCGCTGGGGGAGGGGAGGCTTCACCACACCCATTTCAGTAGCTGTGTCATTAGTCTGAGCATTTTCAAGCAACAGGTTTTCTGATTCAACCAATTGAATGAAGGAATATCCAGAAACAATTATTTTATAAAGTACTTCTACTATGAGAAAAAAAATGCCTCAGAAAAAACACAAAAAGATGGCTTATAAAACAATATAGCCAATCACGATCAAGAAATCTTACACTTAATTCTTTGAAATTACAGGGGGGGTGGTGCTTATTATTACTGTTACGACAGTATTTCAGTATTTGATTTGTGATTTGAACACGGGCCACATTTGGTCCAGGGGCCGGACTTTGGACATACCTGCTGTAAATACATTGAGTTTGTTTAGTTAGATTAATTTGGGAATACTTCTTTATTTTTTGAAAATATTTCTTAAATATTTCTTTTTTCTTTCAAAACTAAGCAAAACAGCAGACAGGTAGAAAATCTCTTAATTATTAAACTTGACAGAACATTCAGAATGCTGTTTCTCGTTATACACAATAAAGTTAAAGACTGACATTCATAAAGATTTATGTGTTTTCTATAATTCCTTCTGGAATGTACATATTTATGGGATTTGAGAAGGATGTATTGTTACTCCCACTTTTAATTGGCAGCTTTCTGCTTTAACAGTCTCATGATGTTTGACAGATTGAAGATGACAGATTGTGTTGATGCAAAAAATGACGCTGTATAACAAATAAAAGCACTAAAAGGCATATTTAACTGGGATCCAGACTTGTCACTGTCTTAATATGTTACCTCCAAGTGAAACAGTAAAGTAGAACCTTTTTGAGGTTTTTTATTCTTTTTAAATACAATTATTTGTATTCCATTCATTGTTTGCTAAAATGATATTATATTGTTGTTTTACTCAGTAAAATCCACCCATCCAAATGACTTAAAATGTCACTTTCTTACCATATTTGATAGCATTTTATTCCTAAAGAGAAAATTGAGAAGCATTTCTTATAAAGCGAGCGTGGCACTTTGCTGTGCTCTTTTTCTGTTGTGTTTTGGTTGAGAGAAGCTTTCGGAGCTTGTTCATATCTCTGCTGCAGAGGATTATCTCCGCCTGCAACTTTGTTACTTGGTTCAGTGCCCGTATCGGTGTAATTCACAAGCGGTTCACATCCTCCAGCTGACTAATAAAGACACAGCGCTGGTTTGTGAATAGCACATATTAACATTTTTTAATGTGTTATGAGTTTATGCTCCTACTTTGTTTTCGTCTTTACAGAAGTCGGGCAGAGCTTGAATTATTCATTCTCTTTTTTCACTTGCTGACAGCATGAACATGACGGAGAGGATTTAGACAGAGTTTGAAGTGCAGCCGCGCCATGCAAAGATTTGTCTTTTCTTCTTTCGTTTTTGGGAGTTTCAATAAATAAATAGGCCAGTTTGAAGTGTACAGCTTCCCTAAATATCTCGCAAGATATTTTACATTATAAGACTCTCCTTAACAAACTGTTACACTATACAGATAATCTCTTTTCTTGGTTTTAAAATGTAATTTTCTCCTTTACCAAAGATAAGGAACACAAAGAAAAAAAAATAGTTGTGTTTGCCTTTGGTACCTTTGTATTGATATACAAGTGATTTTTTTTCCCCCAGTAATATATTTTAAAATAAAATTCTAAAACTGCATAGTCAATTTCATTATAGTCAAAATAATAGTGCTGCCAGTAAAAATATATGTCTAAATATTTTCTTATTTATTTGGTCATTGGAATTTAGTGAAGAATCTTTTATTTTTTGACAAATATTTTATGGTTTTGTTTTAAAGTTCAGCTTTTTCAGACAAAATTAGTTGTTTGTTCCACTGTTCTCAGTTTGGGTGTAACCACCAGTGACGGAGATGGAACATTTTATATAGGAGGGGGGCAGAAAGGGGGAAAGACTGAACAGGGGCGTAACAAATAATTTCAGGGGCTCGAGATTTTATTTAAAAGTATTGGTTTTGTTATCTTTGTGAGACAAAGATTGTATGGATGTTTTTTTCTTTCTTTTTTTTTTTACTTTGTCAATAATTATACTAATGGTAATTCAAAATTCAAATTAATCAAAAGTATTTTTTTTTCTGGTTCCGGGTTACGAGCAGACATGTGTTCCAAGTCTCTCCAGCCATGTGATTATTGTTACTTGAGGATTCCTAATAATCTGAATCTATGTTTGCAAGAACTAAATATCTGATCTTAATTTATGAAGTGGATAATGATAATACACGTAAAGGAAATGGTAAGGTCAAGATGAGGTGGGATTATGTAAGTTCACTTCCTCTTACCCCCTTCTGTTGATTGTATTGCACATAAATATTTTTTCTTGATTGCTTGAAATAAACCATTTTTAAACTAATCTAATCTAAAAACTGGGGGGAGCAAAACTTCAGATTTAGAATCAGTCAATGAAAGTATGTCTTTGGCAAAAAAACGTTCCTACATGAAAAAACGTACTTGATTTCTATATTACTTTGTAAATAACGCAAAAAATTTGTTTCACTTATTCGGGCTACATATTTGGTCTAGGTATCACTGCCAAACTGCAGAATTCATTTAGCATTATTATATATTCACACTTCAATTAAGAATACAATTATATGTCAAATCCCCCCCCCCAAAAATATATATATACTTGATTTAGCCACGAAAAACAGTATGCAGATTTCTATTAGTTTAAACTTAATAAAGGTGAAATATGCATTATTAAAATATGAATGTTTTAATGAAACACTGAGAGAAAATCGCTTTTTTACCTCAAATATACAACACATTGCTTTAAAAGAAGATGAGGTTTTGCAATTGCTAAATTAATTTTACATTTTCAAGTGAAGATAGATGATTATAAATCAGTCCAGTCTTACTAAATATGGGGTTCTTCTTTTCTGTTTAAGGTTTTAGTCAAATGTTTACATTGATGTTTGCATTGAATTGTAATATCTCCCTCTTTAACTGATTTATGCATATATGTGTTTCTTAAATTAATATTAATGTTTCATACTGTATGCATTTTAAAATAATAACTTGTTTTTTCATTGTATATGATGAAAAATAGGGAGAAATTGTGCTGATTTTGGTTCATTGCTGGTATTAATGTGCACTGTACCTAAAAATAAATAAATAAAAAATAATAATGTTCAACTTGTAATGTTTATGTCTCAGTCGTTTATGCAATTTTTTTCTTAACAAACAGCTGGTGAAACAGCTAGAGTCCAGCATGACCTGAGGTTTATCCTGTTGTCTTTGAGGGTTGAGTAAAAATTTTCAATCGCCGACAGACAGGCAGATGAGACGAACACCAAGCGGTGGAGTAATTAAAGTGCTGGGATGGGTTGGGCCGAGCAGCAGGAGCAATGAGAGCAGAGCGTTTAGATCAGCTGGATTCCCAGACCTGTCCTCATGCTACCTCCTCGCAGAGGTGACTGCACTGGCTGTGTAAAGAGGACAGCCTTCTGTTTCTAAGCAGTCATTCAAATACACTTACTTTATATATATTTTTTTCTCTGACGTGCCTTTCAGGAGGGTAAGAGCTGTTAGGTATATTTCTCCTTATTTAATCCAAAAATCCAATTTCAAAAAAAGTCTATTTGGAGACTTTTAAAAATAATTTTAATTGGTTTCAAACGTGTAAATAATTAGATGTTAATAACATGCTATTATTTAGAACATGATCTATGATACAGACTCATGAATAAAAAATACTAGTAGAAAAACCAACAGTGCAAAACATGTTCAAATTAGACTAGGCAGAAGATCAGTTTATTGAAAGCTGCTCCTTGGAAAAAGCAATAATATAAAAATTATAGTTATAATTAACAGTTATCTTCATCAACAGTAATGGTCATCTTCATCAATATAGTATAATCATAATGTTAGAAACAAACATTGTGTGTGTGTATGTCAGTGAGGCGTGGTGAGGTTCTTGGCAGGTGAGGCACTGAAGTCATGAGTCAGATTTACAAACATATGAACCCTAAACAGTAGCTGAATCACCATTTGATTCAACATTTTTACTCCGTAAACAAATTGTAGCATAGGACAAAAAAAAAAAAAAAAATCACTATAATTGTTATTATTGGTTATTTATTATTATTTACTAATAAATGAAGTCCGCAGCTGCTCCTTCTGATTCCTGAGTTTAGACCATATACATTAAAGTTCTTGATTTATAAAATGATGCTAATAGAATAACTGGATGGCTGCAGTTGACTTGCTACCACTAATTCTATTATTCTGGAGCTGCGGTGTCACATTATCCAGGCCCCACCAGCGCCCTCTGCCTTGAGGCACAAGTACTGCATGCCTCACCCATTGTATTTCTAATGTGTATTTTTAGTGGATTTTAATGACCTAATGGGTCACAAATGACATCGATGTAATTAGAAAGTTGGCCTGAAAAAGACCAACTAGGAAATTAAATGATGATAAACAGACTACATTAGTAAAGTGCAGTCAGGGTAGGCATGGGCTGCCAATGCCTCACCTGCCGCCGTCTTGTGTATTTGAACAGGAAATTCATTAATTTGCTACACTTTTGCTAAAGAATCGTTAAAAACTCACAAAGAAAGAAAGCAATCATGGATTACAAATGTCTAAAAATAATGTTCGATTTTTATTTTTAAACATAAAAAAGTATATTTATCTTATTTATTACACTATATTTTGCAAGTAGGGCACAGCCTCCCCTTACTGCATGTAACTGGAATATTATGTGTATATGCAAATATGTATAAATGTGTATATAATGTATATGGGTTGCTTTTTAATGTCTGCATAATAAACTTTAAAAATGCTAATATTTATTTTATTTTATTTTTTTTTACTTTAGAATATTCCTACATCCTTTTTGTTCAAACTCATTCTACATATATAACTGCTAAAATTAGCTTTTATTTTATTCAAATTCTATATATTCTATATTATTTATTCTGTTTTCTTCGTCCTAAATAAAAACTCGTCAGCGTCAATGTCAAAGTATAACGGCTTGAAAAACAACGCCAGAGCTTTTCCTCACCTTCCTCCTGCATCATGTATTGACTGCTTGAACCTTTGAAGTTCCCAAGAAGCTTTTAATACCTGCAGTAAAAGACAACAGCACATGCTGGAAGACTCATCCTCATCCTGGAGTTAAATATGCAAATGTTTCCACTCGCTGCTGCTACTAAGGCACCAATAATGAGCTTGAACTTCTCATTAATTGTCTGCATTCAGTGCTGTTAGAACCTCAGTGTAATAACTTTTGCATAATGATGTTTGGCCAACAAGAGCTTGATTCATTTAATCTTCACCTGCTTTTTGAGCTTTTTTGGGGGTTGCCCTTACAAATGCCATAGTTGTTGCTCACTCATTAAAGCTCACACACTATAAAACAAATAACTTTTTTTCTTGTTATTACTAGGACCACCAGTAGTAATTACAATATTTGTACCTTTAATAAATGTGAAAAAATATGTCATAAGTGATTTAACATTTAGTAAACATTGGATTGGAAATTAAACTGCACACATTTACTGTATTTAAAATGTTAACATTTTGATTTTCTGAAATTGTTGTATTTTTAAGTGTTTCTCAAACTGTGGACGTTCGATTTTGAATGGTGGTTCTTTGTCTTAGAGTATGGACATTTAAAAGATTATTAGCTTGTTTAAGTTTAACATAATTGTTACTCTAGTTCAGGGGTCAGCAACGTTTGTGACATGAAGTTCAAACTCAAAATTTTCTCCTCAACAACTATATAATGCGAACTCTGTTGTCATTCACCTTTCGGCTTATCCTGTCAGAGATCACCTGTGTGAATCAGCTTTCACTGATTCACACAGGTGGTTAGCCAGAGAGTTTTACGCCGAATGCTCTTCTTGACACAAAAATTTGATTTAAAAAAATTTGAATTCACAAA